>NC_077227.1:160549682-160666403 GCF_027887165.1 Monodelphis domestica | reverse complement strand
AAAGAAAGACAGAACAAGAAGAAAGAAAGAAAGAAAGAAAGAAAGAGAGAGAGAGAGAAGAGAAAGAGAGGGAGGAGGGAGGAGAGAGGAAGGAAGGAAGGAAGGAAGGAAGGAAGGAAGGAGGAAGGAAGGAAGGAAGGAAGGAAGGAAGGAAGGAAGGAAGGAAGGAAGAGAAGGAAGGAAGGAAGGAAGGAAGGAAGAAAGAAAGGAAGAAGAAAGAAGGAAGAAGAAGAACCAAAGGAAGAGAAGAATCAAAGGAAGAAAGAATCAAAAGGAAGAACGAAAGAAATCAAAAGGAAGGAAGAAAGAATCAAAGGAGGAAGAAAGAATAAGAAGAAGAAAGAAAGAAAAGAAGCAAAGGAAGGAAGGAAGAAAAGCAAAGAAAATAAGGTGTCTGTGTGTGTATGTGTGCTTGTGTGTGTGTGGGTCGTGTGTGTGTGTGTGTGTGTGTGTGTGTGTGTGAACTGTCTTTTGAGTTCAGACCTGTGATTTCATCAGTGTAAAGAATCCCTGTGTAGAAACTGCCCTTGGCAATGCAGATTGGACTTGACTGTAAATTACTGATCTTAGAGAGTTTTGTGGAAGCAATGATTATTTCAGTGTGTTGGGCCAAATGTTATATTACAGGGGAAGAGTTAGAATTTGGAGGCAGTGTGGGAAAGTTAGCAAAACACTTGATTGTATATCAGGAGGTCTGGAATCTAGTCTTGGCTTTTGCACTAACTTTCTGAGTGACGACTGTGGGCAAATCATTTCATTTTGGGTTTTGTTTTGGGGTTTTAGTTTTCTTTGCAGAAAAAGAAGGAAAAAATGGTAGCAGCTGGGTGGTTCAGTGGATTGAAAAATCAGGCTTAAAGATGGGAGGTCATGGGTTCAAATTTAACTTCAGATACTTCTTAGCTATGTGACCTTGGGCAGGTCACTTAACCCCATTGCCCAGTAGCATTCTTCTGCCTTGGAAACAATATACAGTATTGATTCTAAGATGGAAGGTGTGTGAGTGAGTGTATGTGTGTGTGTGTGTGTGTGTGTGTGTGTGTGTGTGTTTTAAAGAAAAAAGGAAGACATTGAACTGGATAACCTCTAGCTCTATGATTCCATGTTTTCCTAAGGATAATCATATACTACCACCATCTGTAACAGAGTGGTTGATTGTGTTTTAAATTACATTAATATGCTCAATACACACCCAACTTTTTTTTCACATCTCCGCATGTCTTCTAAATTCAAAGCATGGCTAAGAATCAAGAACATGTAACTAAAATTAGAGAAATCTGTGGAATTCACTCACATTAGAGGTGTTTAGGATACAAAAGGTTCCACCTTACCTCCTCTCTGCCAGACTCCAAACCTCTCTCCCCTATGACTGCCTGGCTTGAGATTTACTACCTCCAGGAAGCTTTCTCCTCTAAAAGGATGCTCTATCAAACATTGTGCTAGATTTGGGAAGTCAGGAAGACTTAAGGTCAAAATCCTGTGTGTGATACTTGATATCTTTAAGGTAATTTCTTATTGAAGAGGTCACTTGATATCACTGAATTTCAAGCAACTCTCTGGGCCTTAGCTACTAAATTATAGCTGGGTTGTGATCTGTATTGGCTGCTAACCCCACCACCTTAGCAATCATTCTAGTTTGCAGTCTAGTATCAGCTTGCCTAGATTTTCTAGTTAGCATAGATCAATAAAGTGCTTTTCTTATTCCCAGTAGTTTAGGTACATCCTTTGTCTTGTTTTCTGTACTTGTGGGTTACCTGGGTAGATAGACTATGTTCTCCTCTTATAGTATGCAGATATCCTACTGTATCAGGACAGAGAGTTGGCACAGTATATAGAGTACCAGACCTGGAGTCAGGAAGACTCTTCCTGAGTTCAAATCTGGCCTCAGACACTTACTAGCTACGTGAACTTGGACAAGTCACTTAGACCTGTTTGCCTCAGTTTCCTCATCTGTCAAATAAGCTGGAGAAGAGAAATGGCAGACCACTCCAAAATCTTTGCCAAGTAAATCTCAAATGAGGTCACAAAGTGTCAGACATACCTGAAACAACTGAACAATGAAATCCTGTTATATCTCCCTGACCCCAGTCCATACTCCTTGACCCAGACCACATCTCATCTAGCAATCTACAAGGAAAAAGTGACTACCTAGCACAGACAGGCATCATACCATCTGCCTTTTCTTTCTGACTCTTATATTTGCTTCACAATCACTGCACTCATTTTGATTAGAAAGGGTATGATGAAAAAATGCCTTATGGGTGTTTCTACTCATATTCTTATGATTCTTCAGACTAAAACTTCCTTCCAATGGCCCAGTGGCTTGAGAGCCAGGCCTAGATATGGGAGGTCCTAAAATGTAGAGAGGTGGAATGGAGTGGTCCCGTCTGACACATGTGCCATAGGTTTGCCAACATGGGCCTAGCTTTTACCATTCGTCTGCCTTGGAACCAATACTCAGCACTGATTCTAAGACAGAAGATAGGAGAAAGAGAGACAGACAGAGAGAGAGAAAGAAAGAAAGAAAGAAAGAAAGAAAGAAAGAAAGAAAGAAAGAAGAAAGAAAGAAAGAAAGAAAGAAAGAAAGAAAGAAAGACAGAAAGAGAAGAAAGAAGAGAGAGGGGGAGGGAAGGAGGGAGGGAGGGAGGAAGGGAGAGAGGGAGGGAGGGAGAGAGGGAGGGAGGGAGGGAGGAAGGAAGGAAGGAAGGAAGGAAGGAAGGAGGAAGGAAGGAAGGAAGGAAGGAAGGAAGAAGGAAGGAAGAGAAGAAAGAAAGAAAGAAAGAGAAAGAAAAGAAAGAAAGAAAGAAAGAAAGAGAAAGAAAGAAAGAAGAAAGAAAGAAAGAAAGAAGAAAGAAAGAAAGAAAGAAGAAAGAAAGAAAGAAAGAAGAAAGAAAGAAAGAGAAAGAAAGAAGAAAGAAAGAAGAAAGAAAGAAAGAAAAGAAGAGAAAGAAAGAAAGAGAGAGAGAAAGAGAGAGAAGAAGAGAAGAGAAAGAAAGAAGAAAAGAAAGAAAGAAAGAAGAGAGAGAGAGAGAAAGAAGAGAGAAAGAGAGAGAAAGAAGAGAAAGAAGAGAAAAGAAAGAAAGAAGAAAGAAAGAAAGAAAGAAAGAAAGAAAGAAAGAAAGAAGAAAGAAAGAAAGAAAGAAAGAAAGAAAAGAAAAAAGAAAGAAAAGAAAGAAAGAAAGAAGAAAGAAAGAAAGAAGAAAGAGAAGAGAAGAAAGAAAGAAAGAAGAAAGAAGAAAGAAAGAAGGAAGGAAGGAAGGAAGAAGGAAGGAAGGAAGGAAGGAAGGAAGGAAGAGGAAGGAAGGAAGGAAGGAAGGAAGAGGAAGGAAGGAAGAAGGAAGGAAGGAAGGAAGGAAGGAAGGAAGGAAGGAAGGAAGGAAGGAAGAAACAGAAACAAAGAAACAGAGAAACAGAGAAACAGAGAAAGAAGAAAGATAGATAAAGAAAAGACAGAAAGAATTGCAGACCCAATTAATTTGACTGAATATGAGTTGGTAGAAAAATCTATTGGCCATCACAGAAACTTAATGTCGTAGAAGGATAACTTCCTCTTCTTAGAAAGTTCTGAGGTCAACTGGAGATTTCTTATTGTTGCTATTAGTATCATAAGATAGTAGAAGTGGAAGAAAGACCTTAGAGACCATTTACTCCAACTTTCTTCTCTTACAGATGGGTCCAGAGTTTGGAATTCAAGTTATTTGATTCTTAGTCCAGTACTTTGTATGGATTGACTAGGGTATCTATCAAGAGTTGGCCAGTTGTACAGTTATTTCCAATGAACTAAGGGTTATTGGGCACTCTACTTGAATGCTAAAAGTTGCAAAAATATGAATTTAGATTTAATATAGAAAAATTTCATAATAATTATAGCTACACAAAGTTCAACTTCTTTGTACAAGAAATTTCAGTAGTTTGCTCTTGGAAAAAATACACACTCCTCTTTTTGGCATTCAAAGTCCTTCCCAATTGCTCATCCTAGGACTTCTGGGTAAGCATGGCAGCAGATTAGAAACGGCACGCTTCCCTCCTCAGACCCAATGATATAGACAACCTCAAAAGATCCCCCAAAACCATCCTCACAAGAGGCTGAGCCCACAGCAGCAGCAGGAACCTCAGGGCCGGCAAAAGGGTCTCAGGGCTGGCTATTTTGAAGGACTCACATTGAAAGCAACCTAAGCCAGTCTCCAGGGTGCCCAACACAGAGGCAGGGAAACATAGAGAAAAGGGGGAAGCCTGTAACCCCCTGGCTGGGTCCTTCCATCTGAGTCTCAAGGGAGGTCCCAGTTTAGGGCACCACCTGAACCTAATCTCATCAGGAGCCCTCAGAGCTTCCGAAAGAGCAGAAACAGGGCCAAAGGGCTTACATTGAAAGCAACCTGGCATTCAAAACAGATTGTGGAGGAGGAGGTTTTTTGCTTCAGGGCTCATTTGGTCCAAACCAGCTGAACCTAATCCCATTAGGAGCCCTCAGAGCCAGGGAGGCCACTAACCCTCCCCCCTTAGAGAGCAGGGTCTTCTGAAAAAACAGGAACCTAGAGATGGAGTCAAGATGGCAGCCTAGAAGGAGCATAGACCTGGCAGCCTGGCCAGAGCTTTGGAGATCCTCCATATTTGCTCCAGCCATCCAGGAAGTCTAAAACTCAGAGTAAACCCAGCCCAACTAAGCTGAACCCAATCCCATCAAAGTCTCCAGAACACAGGGAAGCCCAGGCTCCCCACCCATCCTCATTGACTGCTGGACTTTAAGCTAATCAAAAGCCTCCAGAGGACAGCAGGGAAGCTCAAACTCCAACAACCCTCCCCCAGAGACTACACCAAGAGATCTTCTGTTAAAGCTCCAAGAGGAGAGACTGATAGAAGTCCCCCCCCCAAAAAAAAAAAACAAAAAAAAAATGAGAGGAACAAGAGCACAGACAAATACAGGGAGTAAAGAAGGGGTGAATTTAAGCAAACAACAGAAAAAGAAGAAAGAAACTACAATAGACAGCTACTACTCAGCAAATGGAACAGAGGGGGAGAGATCAGCAAATGATAAACCAGAAATCCCAGCGAATTGGATGCAGGCTGTGGAAGAACTCAAAACACAACTAAGAGAGGCTAAAGACAATTGGGAAAAGAACTTAAAAATTAAGATAAGTCATCTGGAAACAGAGGCACTTGAACTAAAACAAGAAAATAGTGTCTTGAAAGCCAAAATCAACCAGCTGGAAAATGAGGCAAAGGAGATGAAAGATGAGGCAAAGGAGATGAAGGACGAGGTAAAGAGGATGAAAGATGATCTTCAAAGAAAATCAGACCAGAAAGAAAAAGACGACCAAACAGCCAGAGATGAAATCCCAATCTTTAAGAACCAGAATAAAAACAATTAGAACCAAGTGACCTCACAAAGCAGCAGGATACTATAAAACAAAACAAAAAGAATGAAAAAATTGAGGAAAATGTAAAGCATCTCATTCACAAAACAGACGATTTAGAAAATCGTTCAAGAAGAGACAATTTAAGAATAATTGGACTACCAAGAGACCACGACAAAAGAAAAAGCCTGGACATAATACTAGAGGAAATTATCCAGGAAAACTGTCCCTAGATCCTAGAACAAGAAGGGGAAGTGGAGATTGAAAGAATCCACAGATCACCCCCTGTATTTAATCCCCAACTGACAACACCATGAAATGTTATAGCCAAATTCAAAAACAATCAGATGAAAGAAAAGATATTACAAGCTGCCAAGAAGAAGCCATTCAGATACCATGGAAACACTGTGAGGTTAACACAGGATCTGGCTGCATCCACACTGAAGGACCGAACGGCATGAATACGATATTCTGGAAAGCAAGAGAACTAGGTCTACAACCAAGAATAAAATACCCATCAAAACTGACTATATTCTTACAGGGGTCATTCAACACAACAAAAGAGTTCCAAGCATTCATAAATAAAAGACCAGACCTGAACAGAAAATTTGATGTCCAGCCACAGAACTCAAGAGAATTACCAAAAGATAATTAAAAAAGAGGGGGGAAAAACAAACAAAACAACAACAAAAATTTTTTAAGAGACTCAATAAATTAAAATGATATGTATCCCTATAAGAAAAGAGGTCATTGGTAACTCTTAAAAACTGTTGCTATCACCCGAGCAGCTAGAAGAATTGCACTCCGAGGGAACAGTGACAAACTGTATAGGATGAAAGGACAAGACATAAATAGGTATATAGATATATGCATGCATAAATACATATACATGTGTATGTATATATATATATATACATGACTAGAGCTAAAAAAGAAAAGAGGTTATGACTAAAAGAAATGGGAAAAGAAACAAATGGGGGTAAATTTATATGCCACAAAGAAGCTCATGGCTGGAGGGGGGAGAACATCGATACACTGGAAGGGTAAAGAGGTTGGAGATAAGAAATACTCAACTCTTACATACTTTGAAACTGACCCAAAGAGGGAAGAACAATCCAATCCATTGGGGAAGAGAATAGATTTGCACCCTATAGGGGAGTAGAAGGGTAAAAAATGGACTGGTGGGGAGGGGAGCAGTACAAGGAAGGGAGAGGGAGGGGGGAAATTTTAAAAAGACTACAGGGGAAAATAAGGGAGGGAATAAGAAGGGAGGGGGGAAGAAAGGGAAGTAAAATAAGGGGGGAACTAGGGGGACTGACTATAAACAAACATTGGTATAGAAGGAAATAGTGAAAGAAGAAAAGGCAGTACCAGGAGTAGAAATCAAAATGCTGGGAAATACACAGCTAGTAATCATAACTCTGAATGTGAATGTAATGAACTCAGTCATAAAACGCAGGCGAATGGCAGAGTGGATTAGAATCCAAAACCCTACCATATGCTGTCTGCAAGAAACACACATGAGGAAGGTAGATACACATAGGGTGAAAGTAAGAGGATGGAGCCAAATCTATTGGGCATCAAATGATAAAAAGAAGGCAGGAGTAGCAATCATGATATCGGATAAAGCCAAAGTAAAAATAAATCTAGTTAAAAGAGATAGGGGAGGTAATTACATCCTGGTAAAAGGCAGTATAGACAACAAGGAAATATCGGTACTCAATATGTATGTACCAAATGGCAGAGCATCCAAATTTTTAAAGGAGAAACTAGAGGAGCTCAAGGATGAAATAGATAGAAAAACTATACTAGTGGGAGATCTGAACTTTCCCCTATCTGAACTAGATAAATCAAATCAAAAAATAAATAAGAAACAGGTGAGAGAAGCAAATGAAATCTTAGAAAAATTAGAGTTAGTAGACATGGAGAAAAATAAATAGGGACAAAAAGGAATACACATTCTTTTCAGCAGTACATGGTACATTCACAAAAATTGACCATGTACTAGGGCACAAAATCATTGCAAACAAGTGCAAAAGAGCAGAAATAATAAAGGCAACCTTCTCAGACCACAATGCAATAAAAATAATAATTAGTAAGGGTACATGGCTAGATAAATTAAAAATTAATTGGAAATTAAACAATATGATTCTCCAAAACCAGCTAGTTAAAGAACAAATTGTAGAAACAATTAACAACTTCATTGAAGAAAAAGACAATGGTGAGACATCCTTTCAAAACCTATGGGATGCAGCCAAAGCAGTACTCAGGGGGAAATTTATATCCTTGTGTTCATATATAAACAAATTAAGAAGGGTAAAGGTCAATGAATTGGGCATGCAAATTAAAAAACTAGAAAGTGAACAAATTAAAAACCCTCAGATGGTCTGTACCCCAAAGACATAATGGACACAAAGACTTGTACAAAAATATTCATGGCTGCGCTCTTTGTGGTGGCCAAAAACTGGAAAACGAGAGGATGCCCATCAATTGGGGAATGGCGAAGCAAACTGTGGTATATGTTGGTGATGGAATACTATTGTGCTAAAAGGAATAATAAAGTGGAGGAGTTCCATGGAGACTGGAACAACCTCCAGGAAGTGATGCAGAGCGAGAGGAGCAGAACCAGGAGAACATTGTACACAGAGACTAATACACTATGGTATAATCGAACGTAATGGACTTCTCCATTAGTGGCGGTGTAATGTCCCTGAACAACTTGCAGGGATCCAGGAGAAAAAAACACCATTCATAAGCAAAGGATAAACTATGGGAGTGGAAACACCGAGAAAAAGCAACTGCCTGAATACAGAGGTTGAGGGGACATGACAGAGGATAGACTCTAAATGAACACTCTAATGCAAATACTATCAACAAAGCAATGGGTTCAAATAAAGAAAACATCTAATGCCCAGTGGACTTACGCGTCGGCTATGGGGGGTGGGGGGGAGGAAAAGAAAATGATCTATGTCTTTAACGAATAATGCTTGGAAATGATCAAATAAAAAATATTTTTAAAAAAAACCCTCAGATGAAGACTAAATTAGAGATCCTAAAAATCAAAGGAGAAATTAATAAAATTGAAAGTCAAAGAACTATTGATTTAATAAATAAGACTAGAAGCTGGTACTTTGAAAAAACAAATAAAATTGACAAAGTACTAGTCAGTCTAATTAAAAAAAGGAAATAAACCAAATTGACAGTATCCAAGATGAAAAGGGAGACCTCACCTCTAATGAAGAGGAAATCAAGGCAATCATTAAAAACTACTATGCCCAATTATATGGCAAAAAAATATGGCAATCTAAGTGATATGGATGAATACTTACAAAAATATAAATTGCCTAGACTAAAAGAAGAAGAAATAAATTACATAAACAACCCCATTTCAGAAAAAGAAATTGAACAAGCCATCAAAGAACTCCCTAAGAAAAAATCCCCAGGTCCAGATGGATTCACAAATGAATTCTATCAAACATTCAAAGAACAACTAACCCCAATACTATACAACCTATTTGACAGAATAAGCCAAAAAGGGATTCTACCAAACTCTTTTTACAACACAAACATGGTACTGATCCCAAAGCCAGGCATGTTAAAAACAGAGAAAGAAAACTACAGACCAATCTCCCTAATGAATATAGATGCAAAAATCTTAAATAGGATACTAGCAAAAAGACTCCAGCAAATCATCACAAAGGTTATCCACTATGATCAGGTAGGATTAATACCAGGAATGCAAGGATGGTTCAATATTAGGAAAACCATCCACATAATTGACCATATAAACAAGCAAACCAACAAAAATCACATGATTATCTCAATAGATGCAGAAAAAGCCTTTGAAAAAAAACAACACCCATTCCTATTGAAAACACTAGAAAGTATAGGAATAGAAGGGCCTTTCCTAAAAATAATAAACAGTATATACCTAAAACCATCAGCAAACATCATCTGCAATGGGGATAAACTAGAATCCTTCCCAATAAGATCAGGAGTCAAACAAGGATGCCCATTATCACCTTTATTATTTAATATTGTGCTAGAAACACTAGCAGTTGCAATTAGAGAAGAAAAAGAAATTGAAGGTATTAAAATTGGCAATGAGGAGACCAAGCTGTCACTCTTTGCGGATGATATGATGATTTACTTAAAGAATCCTAAGGAATCAACCAAAAAGCTAGTTGAAATAATCAACAACTTTAGCAAAGTTGCAGGATACAAAATAAACCCATATAAGTCATCAGCATTTCTATATATCTCCAACCCAGTTCAGCAGCAAGAATTAGAAAGAGAAATTCCATTTAAGGTCACCCGAGACAATATAAAATACTTAGGAATCTATCTGCTGAGACAAACACAGGAACTATATGAACACAACTACAAAACACTCTCCACACAATTAAAACTAGATCTAAACAATTGGAAAACCACTGATTGCTCATGGGTGGGATGAGCTAACATAATAGAAATGACCATCGTACCCAAACTTATATATCTATTTAGTGCCATACCCATTGAACTACCAAAAAACTATTTTACTGAATTAGATAAAACCATAACAAAGTTCATTTGGAAGAATAAAGGATCAAGGATATCCAGGGAAATAATGGAAAAAAAAATACAAAGGAAGGGGGTCTTGCAGTCCCAGATCGCAAAGTATATTACAAAGCAGCGGTCATCAAAACAATTTGGTACTGGCTAAGAGACAGAAAGGAGGATCAGTGGAATAGACTTGGGGTAAATGACCTCAGTAAGACAGTCTTTGACAAACCCAAAGATCCCAGCTTTTGGGACAAAAACCTAGTATTTGATAAAAACTGCTGGGAAAATTGGAAGACAGTGTGGGAGAGATTAGGTTTGGATTAACATCTCACACCCTACACCAAGATAAACTCAGAATGGGTGAATGACTTGAATATAAAGAAGGAAACTATAAGTAAATTAGGTGAATACAGAATAGTATACATGTCAGACCTTTGGGAAGGGAAAGATTTTAAAACCAAGCAAGACTTAGAAAGAGTCACAAAATGCAAAATAAATAATTTTGACTACATCAAATTAAAAAGGTTTTGTACAAACAAAACCAAAATGTAACTAAAATCAGAAGGGAAGCAACAAATTGGGAAAAAATCTTCATAACAAAAACCTCTGACAAAGGTTTAATTACTCAAATCTATAAAGAGCTAAACCAGTTGTACAAAAAATCAAGCCATTCTCCAATTGAAAAATGGGCAAGGGACATGAATAGGCAATTTTCAGTTAAAGAAATCAAGACTATCAATAAGCACATGAAAAAGTGTTCTAGATCTCTTATAATCAGAGAGATGCAAATCAAAACAACTTTGAGGTATCACCTTACACCTAGCAGATTGTTCAACATGACAGCAAAGGAAAGTAATGAATGCTGGAGGGGATGTGGCAAAGTAGGGACATTAATGCATTGCTGGTGGAGTTGTGAATTGATCCAACCATTCTGGAGAGCAATTTGGAACTATGCCCAAAGGGCGCTAAAAGACTGTCTGCCCTTTGATCCAGCCATAGCACTGCTGGGTTTTTACCCCAAAGAGGTAATAAGGAAAAAGACCTGTACAAGAATATTCATAGCTGTGCTCTTTATGGTAGCCAAAAATTGGAAAATGAGGGGATGCCCTTCAATTGGAGAATGGCTGAAGAAAATGTAGTATATGTTGGTGATGGAATAATATTGTGCTAAAAGGAATAATAAAGTGGAGGAATTCCATGGAGACTGGAACAACCTCCAGGAAGTGATGCAGAGTGAGAGGAGCAGAAACAGGAGAACATTGTACACAGAGACTGACACATTGTGGTACAAGAAAACGTAATGGACTTCTCCAGTAATGGCTCTACAATGTTCCTGAACAACCTGCAATGATCTACGAGGAAAAAAAAAAACTATCCTCAAGCAGAGGACGAACTGAGGGAGTAAAAACACGGAGGAAAAGCAACTGCTTGACTACAGAGGTTGAGAGGACATGATCGAGGAGAGATGCTAAATGAGTGCCCTAATGCAAATACCAACAACAAGGAAATGGGTACAGAGCAAGGACACATGTGATACCCAGACGAATCATGCATTGGCTAGGGAAGGGGTGGTGGGTGGTTGAGGAGGAGGAAAAGAAAATGATCTGTTTCCAATGAACAATGTATGAAAATGACCAAATAAAATAATGTTTTTTAAAAAAGAGATGGAAGCCTTCTGGCAGGAAAAATGGGAAATAATGCAAAAGGAATTCATCAGTCTGAGGGACAAAAACATGCAATTGCAGAAACATCTGGAAGCCTCAAAAAGCAGGATAGACCAAACTGAAAAGGAAAACCAGTCTTTAAAGACCAGAATTATGCAACTGAAAGACAATGATCTTGCCAAACAGCAAGAATTAATGAAGCAAAGTCAAAAGACTAAGAAATTAGAAGAAAACATAAAATATCTCACTGACAAAGTGACAGATCAGGAAAACAGAGGAAGGAGAGACAATCTGAGAATCGTTGGTCTACCTAAAAAGCCAGAAATAAGCAGGAATCTTGACATCGTAATACAAGATATCATCCAAGAAAACTGCCCTGAGGTTCTAGAACAAGGGGGCAAAATAGGCATTGAAAGAGTTCACAGGACACCCTTTAAACTAAATCCCCAAAAGATAACTCCCAGGAATGTAATTGCCAAATTCCAAAGCTTTCAAGCTAAGGGAAAAAAATCCTACAAGAAGCCAAAAAGAGATAATTCATATACCAAGGAGCACCAATCAGGATCACACCAGACCTGGCAGCTTCCACACTGAATGACTGCAAGGCCTGGAACATGATATTCAGAAAGGCAAGAGAATTGGGTCTTCAACCAAGGATCACCTATCCATCAAAACTGACTATATACTTCCAGGGGAAATTATGGGCATTCAACAAAATAGAAGATTTCCAAATATTTGTAAAGAAAAGACCATAACTCAGTGGAAGGTTTGATATCCAAACTCAAAGAGCAAGAGAAACATGAAAAGGTAAATATGAAAGAAAGGGAAAAGGAGGAAAATGGTTTTTTTTCCCTTTATTCAAACTCTCTTCTATAAGGACTACATTTAGATCAAATTATATATATATTAATATGTGGGGGAAATGTTATGTGTAACTCTCAAAAATTGCATGCATTATTAGAGTAATTAGAAGAATCACTCATAGGGAAAGATTAGGGCATTAAGATGATATGGAGAAAGAGGTGGGGAAAAGAAAGAAAAAGGGAGGGGGGAATCAAAGATGGCACCAAGAGATACTTGAAGAAATAAAATAAATAGGATAATATTTATCAGACAATGATACACTTGGGAAGGGGAGAGGAAGAATACTCTTATAAGAAGGAGAGGGAAAGAGTACTAATATGTAATACTTAAAGCTCACTCTCAGTGAAATCAATTCTGAGAGGGAAGAGCATCTAGATCCATTGGGATCTTGAATTCTATCTTATCCTACATGGAAAGTGAGAAGGGAAAACTAAGGGGGGTAGGGAGAAGGAGTACAAAAAGGGAGGGAAAGAGAGGGGGAGGGAACTTAACAGACCCTAAAAAAACAAGAAGGGAACAAAAAGGGAGGGACCAGAAAGGGAA
Organism: Monodelphis domestica; assembly: GCF_027887165.1. Taxonomy (NCBI): domain Eukaryota; kingdom Metazoa; phylum Chordata; class Mammalia; order Didelphimorphia; family Didelphidae; genus Monodelphis; species Monodelphis domestica. The sequence goes on along the minus strand of NC_077227.1, from coordinate 160,653,436 downwards.
GCGTATTAAAGGAGGGGATTAGGGGGATGGATTAAAAGTAAATCACTGATTTAAAGGGATATAGCAAAAGAAGAAAGGACAGAACTAGGAGGGGATATCAAAATGCTAGAGAATTCACAATTGACAATCATAACTTTGAATGTGAATGGGATGAACTAACCCATAAAATGTAAACGAATAAGAGAGTGGATTAGAATCCAAAATCCTACCATATGTTGTCTACAAGAAACACACCTGAGGCGGGTAGATACTCACAAGTTCTTACAAGTTCAGAATTAAAGGTTAGAGCAAGACCTATTGGACCTCAACTGATAGAAAGAAGGCAGGAGTTGCAATCATGATATCTGACAAAGCCAAAGTAAAAATAGATCTGATTAAAAGGGATAGGGAAGGCAAATACATCCTGATAAAAGGGAGTATAGACAATGAGGAAATATCACTAATCAACATGTATGCACCAAATGCTATAGCACCCAAATTTCTAATGGAGAAACTAGAACTGAAGGAGGAAATAGATAGTAAAACTATATTAGTGGGAGACATGAACCAACCACTATCAAATTTTGATTAATCAAATCAAAAAATAAATAAGAAAGAAGTAAAAGATATGAATGAAATCTTAGAAGAATTAGAGTTAATAGATATATGGAAAAAATAAATAGGGACAAAAAGGAATACACCTTCTTTTCAGCACCACATGGCACATTCACAAAGATTGACCATATACTAGGTCATAAAAACATGGCATACAAATGCAGAAAAGCAGAAATAATAAATACAACTTTTCCAGATCATAAGGCAATAAAAATAATGATCAGTAAGGGTACATGGAGAGCCAAATTAAAAATCAATTGGAAATTAAATAATATGATACTCCAAAATCGGTTAGTTAGAGAACAAAGCATAGAAACAATTAATAATGTCATTGAAGAAAATGACAATGGTGAGACATTCTTTCAAACCTAATGGGATGCAGCCAGAGCAGTACTTAGAGGAAAATTCATATCCTTGAGTGCATATATTAACAAATTAGGGAGGGCAGAGATCAATGAATTGGACATGCAAATCAAAAAACTTGAAAGGAAACAAATTAAAACCCCCCCAGAAGAAAACCAAATTAGAGATCCTAAAAATTAAGGGAGAAATTAATAAAATTGAAAGTGATAGAACTATTGAACTAATAAATAAGACTAGAAACTGGTACTTTGAAAAAAAACAAACAAAATAGACAAAGTACTGGTCAATCTAATTTAAAAAAGGAAAGAAGAAAAGCAAATTAACAGTACCATAGATGAAAAGGGGGATCTCACCTCCAATGAAGAGGAAATTAAGGCAATCATTAAAAACTACTTTGCCCAATTATATGGCAATAAATAAGCCAATCTAGGCAATATGGATGAATATTACAAAAATGTAAATTGCCTAGACTAACAGAAGAAGAAATAGAATTCTTAAATAATCCCATATCAGAAAATGAAATCCAACAAGCCATCAAAGAACTTCCTAAGAAAAAATCCCCAAGGCCTGACGGATTCACCAGTGAATTCTATCAAACATTCAGAGAACAGTTAATCCCAATACTATACAAACTATTTGACATAATAAGCAAAGAGGGAGTTCTACCAAACTCCTTTTATGACACAAACATGGTACTGATTCCAAAGCCAGGCAGGTCAAAAATGGAGAAAGACAACTACAGACCAATCTCCCTAATGAATATAGATGCAAAAATCTTAAATAGGATACTAGCAAAAAGACTCTAGCAAGTGATCAGAAGAGTCATCCACCATGATCAAGTAGGATTTATCCCAGGGATGCAGGGCTGGTTCAATATTAGGAAAACCATCCACATAATTGACCACATCAACAAGCAAACCAACAAGAACCACATGATTATCTCAATAGACGCAGAAAAAGCCTTTGACAGAATACAACACCCACTCCTATTAAAAACACTGGAAAGCATAGGAAGAGAAGGGTCTTTCCTAAAAAATAATAAACATATATATCTAAAACCATCAGCAAACATCATCTGCAATAGGGACAAACTAGAATCCTTCCCAATAAGATCAGGAGTGAAACAAGGATGTCCATTATCACTTCTATTATTTAACATTGTACCAATTGCTCATCCTACTTATCTCTCTATATTGATTTCACATACCTTTTTCATAGACTTCACTGCAACCAAACTAATCTACTTCTAGTTCCTCATGTTGGACATTCTACCTCCTACCTCTGCCTTTACCCAGACTGCTCTCCATTGCTGGAACACTCTCCCTATTCATTTCTACTTCTTGACATCTCCATTTCCTTTCAAGAGGCCTATCTCAACTACCAGCTTTTATATTAAACCCTTCTTGATTCACCAGTTATTAGGACTTCGCTTTCTTTCCTGGAATTACTTTGTATTTTATTTTTATTTATCTGTGTACATGTTGCTTCTGCCTAGTAGAAATTTATCTCCTTGAAGGCAGGCCATTTTGTTTTTGTCTTGTATCCTAAGTGCCTAGCATAAGAGTATGTTTTATGTAAATGTTTATAGAATTGGAATGAATGAATTAAATTGAGTTGAATTGAATTGCATAAGACAGCTGACAAAATTAATGGAAAGTGATTTTTTTTTAAACCTTGCCTTTTGTCTGAGAATAAATATTATGGGGGCAGCTTGCAGTGGATAGAGAACAAGGGCTGGAGATGGGAAGTCCTGGGTCTAAATCTGGCCTCAGACACTTCCTGGCTATGTGACCTTAGGCAAGTCACTTAACCCCCATTGCCTAGCCCTTATCACTCTGCCTTGGAACCAAAACTTAGTATTTTTTTTCTTTTAAAAACACTCATCTACCACCTTAAAATTAATACTGTGTATTGGTTCTCAATCCACTCAGCTAACTAGCTGCCCCCTAGTACTTAGTATTGATTTTAAAAGAAAAGATAAGGGTAAAAAAAAAAGAAACGAAATTAACATTGTGTATTGCTTCTAAGGCAGAAGAGCAATAAGAGTTAGGCAATTGGGGTTAAGTCACTTGTCCAGGGGCACACAGCTAGAAAGCCTCTGAGACCAGATTTGAACCTCCTGTCTCTAGACTGGAATCTCAATTCACTGAGGCACCCAGGTGCCCTCTGGAAGGTGATTTTTTACAAAATCCATGACACAATGTATTTTTCAGTGGATTTGTCAGATGTCTTATGAATCAAGTGAGAAACAGAGCTATCACAGTATCTGAAAAGGTAACATTCCACCAGAGTAGAAACAATGTTATAGCAAATGGTGCTACTTTATTATGGTGAAATCAAAGTTTGATATGAACAGATGTCGCTAAGAAATGTAGCTACATTTCTTCCCAGTTTGATATAATTGCTGTCCTCCAGCTCTCCAGATTTTACTTATAACCTGAAGGCATATAGGAGAGTAATGTGGTTTAGTGATCCATGACTTGGCCTCTGAGACTTGAGTTCAAGTTTCTCCTCTTACATAAATGGGCTCTGTAACCCTGGTCAAATCATTTAACCTCTTGATATTAAAGACAGTTTTTCTAAGACTCTAAATTGTAAAAAACCAGTAGAGATATAAGTTGGGAAAGTGATTTATAATAATGTAACCTTTATGTTAATTCTTTATATTAATAAAATAATGGCTGTAGACAAAACAAAATTAAAAACTGACCACTACTTTGCTTTGTCATCTGAAGTCTTCATTTTGTAATGGTCATATACTAATTTTTTTCAAAGCCCATTTTACTACTACATAGTTTTTCCTTATTTTTAAAACCTTTTTTATCTTAAAAATTTAGTATCACATGGGAGCAGCTGGGTAGCTCAGTGGATTGAGAGCCAGGCCTAGAGATGGGAGGTCCTAGGTTCAAATCTGGCCTCAGATACTTCCCAGCTGTGTGACCCTGGACAAGTCACTTGACCCCCATTACCTAGCCCTTACCACTCTTCTGCCTTGGAACCAATACCCAGTATTGATTCCAAGACGGAAGGTAAGGGTTTTTATAAAAAAAAAAAAAATTGGTATCACATTAGCAATTAAAATGCAAATTTTATTTTTGGTGCTCTATATCAATATTTATCAAAATTTTCAGGAAAATCAAGTGTAAGCCAATAGCAAACTAGAAATTTCCAAGGTAGAATGCTGCTTCTGGAGGACAGAAACTCTCATGATAGTTTGTCTTGTATTCTCAGTGACTACCATGATGCCTTGTACATTCTAGTAGATTCTTTTTTTTTTTTTACTTTTAAACATTATTTCATTTGGTCATTTTCAAACATTATTCATTGGAAACAAAGATTATTTTCTTTTCCTCCCCCCCCCTCAAATCCCCCCCTCCCATAGCCAACTCACATTTCCACTGGGTATCACATGTATCCTTGATCTGAACCCATTTCCATGTTGTTGGTATTTGCACTAGAGTGTTCATTTAGAGTCTCTCCTCAATCATATCCCCTCAACCCCTGTAGTCAAGCAGTTGCCTTTTCTCGTTGTTTTTACTCCCACAGTTTGAGTGTTTTTTAGATCCCTGCAGATTGTTCAGGGACATTGCATTGACACTAATGGAGAAATCCATTACATTCAATTGTACCACAGTGTATCACTCTCTGTGTACAATGTTTTCCTGGTTCTGCTCCTCTCACTCTGCATCACTTCCTGGAGGTTGTTCCAGTCTCCATGGAATTCCTCTACTTTATTATTCCTTTTAGCACAATAGTATTCCGTCACCAACATATACCACAATTTGTTCAACCATTCCCCAATTGAAGGGCATCCCCTCATTTTCCAATTTTTTTTTGCCACCACAAAGAGCACAGCTATAAATATTTTTGTACATATCTTTTTCCTTATTATCTCTTTGGGGGTACAAACCAGCAGTGCTATGGCTGGATCAAAGGGCAGACAGTCTTTTAGCGCCCTTTGGGCAAAATTCCAAATTGCCCTCCAGAATTGTTGGATCAATTCACAACTCCAATAGCAATGCATTAATGTCCTGACTTTGCCACATCCCTTCCAGCATTCATTACTTTCCTTTGCTGTCATTTTAGCCAATCTGCTAGATGTGAGGTGATACTTCAGAGTTGTTTTGATTTGCATTTCTCTGATTATAAGAGATTTAGAACACTTTTTCATGTGCTTATTAATAGTTTTGATTTCTTTGCCTGAAAGCTGCCTGTCTTGCCCATTTATCAATTGGAGAATGGCTTGATTTTTTGTTCAATTGATTTAGCTCTTTGTAAATGTGAGTAATTAAACCTTTGTCAGAGGTTTTTGTTATGAAGATTGTTTCCCAATTTGTTGCTTCCCTTCTGATTTTAGTTACATTGGTTTTGTTTGTACAAAAACTTTTTAATTTGATGTAATCAAAATTATTTATATTACATTTTATGACTTTCTAAGTCTTGCTTGGTTTTAAAATCTTTCCTGTACCAAAGATCTGACATGTATACTATTCTGTGTTCAGCTATTTACTTATAGTTTCCTTCTTTATGTTCAAGTCATTCACCCATTCTGAATTTATCTTGGTGTAGGGTGTGAGGTGTTGATCCAGACCTAATCTCTCCCACACTGTCTTACAATTTTCCCAGCAGTTTTCATCAAATAGTACATTTTTGTCCCAAAATCTAGGGTCTTTGGGTTTGTCATAGACTGTCTTGCTGAGGTCATTTACCCTAAGCCTATTTCACTGATCCTCCTTTTTGGCTCTTAACCAGTACCAAATTGTTTTGATGACCACTGCTTTATAGTATCATTTGAGATCTGGTACTGCAAGTCCTCCTTCCTCTACATTTTTTTTTTCATGATTCCCCTGGATATCCTTGATCTTTTGTTCTTCCAAATGAACTTAATTATGGTTTTTTTCTAATTCGGTAAAGAAGTTTTTTTGGTAGTTCAATGGGTATGGCACTAAATAAGTAAATTAATTTGGGTAGGATTGTCATTTTTATTATGTTAGCTCATCCCACCCATGAGCAATCAATGGTTTTCCAATTGTTTAGATCTAGTTTTAATTGTGTGGAGAGTGTTTTGTAGTTGTGTTCATATAGTTCCTGTGTTTGTCTCGGCAAATAGATTCCTAAGTATTTTATATTGTCTAGGGTGATTTTAAATGGTATTTCTCTTTCTAATTCTTGCTGCTGAAATGGTTTAGAGATATATAGAAATGCTGATGACTTATGCAGGTTTATTTTGTATCCTGCAACTTTGCTAAAGTTGTTGATTATTTCAACTAGCTTTTTGGTTGATTCTCTAGGATTCTTTCAGTAAATCATCATATCATCCACACAGAGTGATACCTTGGTCTCCTCGTTGCCCATTTTAATACCTTCAATTTCTTTTTCTTCTCTAAGTGCTACTGCTAGTGTTTCTAGAACTCTGTTAAATAATAGAGGTGATAATGGGCATCTTTATTTTACTCCTGGTCTTATTGGGAAGGCTTCTAGTTTATCCCCATTGCAGATGATGTTTGTTGATGGTTTTAGATAGATACTGTTTATATTTTTAGGAAAGGCCCTTCTCTTCCTATACTTTCTAGTGTTTTCAATAGGAACGAGTGTTGTTATCAAAGGCTTTTTCTGCATCTATTGAGATAATCATGTGATTTTTGTTGGTTTGCTTGATAATATGCTCAATTATGTGGATGGTTTTCCTAATGTTGAACCATCCTTGCATTCCTGGTATGAATCCTACCTGGTCATAGAAAATAACCCTTGTGATGACTTGCTGGAGTCTTTTTACTAGTATTCTATTTAAGATTTTTGCATCTATATTCATTAGGGAGATTGGTCTATAGTTTCTTTTTTTTTTTTTTGACCTGCCTGGTGTTGGGATCAGTACCATGTTTGTGTCATAAAATGAATTTGGTAGAACTCCTTCTTTACTAATTCTGTCAAATAGTTTGTATAATATTGGAATTAGTTGTTCTTTGAATGTTTGATAGAATTCATTTGTGAATCCATCTGGACCTGGGGATTTTTTTCTAGTAGATCCTTTAAAAAAAAACAACCCTCCTACTTTCTATCTTAGAATCAATACTAAGTATTTATTCCAAGACAAAAGAGTAATAAGAGTGAGGCAATTGGGGTTAAATGACTTACCCAGGGTCACACAACTAGGAACTGTCTGAGGGCAGATTTGAACCCAGCACCTCCCATCTATAGGCTTGTCTCTCTCTCCACTCAGTCAACTAACTGCCCCTCTCATAGATTCTAAAGAAATGGTCATTAGATTAGATTGGGTTGACATAGGTAGAGGAAAAGGAGAAAGAAATTTTATTTCAGAGACAAGAAACAAGTTATAGAATTTGGAATTTATTAAATAAATATGAGGATACTCTGTTTTTAAAAAATGTTGTTGTTCAATCATTTTCATTCAAGTCCAGCTCTTTATGACCTCATTTGAAGTTTTCTTGGCAAAAATACTGAAGTGCTTTGCAATTTTCTTTTCTAGCTCATTTTACAGAGGAGGAAACTGAGGCAAACAGGTGATTTTCCCAAGGTCACACAGTAACTAAGTGTCTGAGACAAGATTTTAAGTTAAGAAAAGGAATCTTCTTGACTTCATGACTGGCATCCTATCCACTGTACCACCTAGCTGCTCCAAATTAAGTAGTACAACCAGTAGAGAAATAGATATTATTCAATTATTTTACCTGACTTACTGGGTGCAGAGTGTGATCTCTGGGAATTATGGACCCGAGAGCATTGCAGCAGTCTTAAGAAACGATTTCCTTAGCTTATTTGTTCTTATTGATGCTGTAGGGTTATTTGTATTTTTATTTACATCTTAATCATCTCTCAATATCTACCTCTGAACATATTAAACCTTCCTTTAGAAAGAAAGAAAAAGAATTAAGCAAAACCAAGTGACAAAGCAACTATGTTTGAGAGTATATGCAGCACTACATACAGATAGTCTACATGTATCTCGTTGGCTGAGCTATTATTCATCTTCTGACCTCTAAAAATAAGTTGTAATTAATAAGTTATGTTGCCTTTTAGTGTTGTTTTTAACTTCAGTGATTGCAGTCATGGAACCTATTGTTATTTTGATCCTGATTTCTTTGCCTTATCAGTTTAAGTAAAACCTCTCAAATTTCCTAATTTTTATAAACCTGCCAAGGAATAGCCTTCCATCCTTTTTATATGCCACAATTTAACCAGTAATTTCCAAATTGATGGACACTCATTTTTGTTTCCAGTTTTTTGGTACCACAAAGAACACTGAACATTTGGGTATATTTCTTTCATTCATAAGCACAGTAGTTGGATCTCGAGGTCAAAGGGAATAATAATTTTAGTAACTTTTATTGCAAAATTCTATATTGTTTAACAGAACACAGATCCAACAATAATACTGTATTACTCTGTCCATCTTTCTTCAGTTTCTCCAGTATTATTCATTTTTTCTTTTGATGTCTTTAAATTTTTTATTATTGTGTGAACTCAGTTATTTTAATATACATTCATCTTATTATTAGAGCATTTTCTTATATGGTGTTGGTCATATTTTTTTTTCTTCAGGGAACATATTCCTTGACCACTAATCTATTAGAAAATGGTTCTGGTTCTTATATATTTTTGAATCCCTATATATCTCAGATTTAAGAATTTATCAGAGATATCTGATGCAAAGGTATTTTTCCCAACTGACAACTCTTTTTCTTATTCTAGATGCATTGATTTTGTTGATATAAAAGCTTTTAAAAATTCCACGTAAAAAAAATATTTCAGTCTGCATTCAGACTATCAGTTCCTTCTATGAGAGCAGATGGAATTTTTCATTATGGGTCCTTGGGGATTGTCTTGGATCACTGCATTGCTAAGAATAACTTAGTCATTCACAATTGTTCATCATACAATATTGCTATTAACCATGTACAATGTTCTCTTGGTTCTGCACACTTTGCATCAATTCATATAAGTTTTTCCAGATTTTTCTGAAATCAGCCTGTTCATCATTTCTTATAGCACGATAATATTCCCTTACAAGCATACTCCACAATTAATTCAGCTACTTCCTATTTGATTGAGATCCTCTCAATTTCCAATTCTTTGTCACCATAAAAAGAGCTGTTAAATTGGAAACTAAGGAGATGTCCACCAATTGGGGAATAGCTGAACAAATTATGATATGATTATAATGGAATATTACTGTGCCATAAAAAATGAAGAACAGGATCATTTCAGAAAATCTTGGAAAGACTTCTATGAGTTGATGCAAAGTGAGCAGAACCAGAAGGACAACAGAAATATTGTATAATAATCAACTGTGAAAGACTAAACAATTATCAGCAATGTAAGGATCCAAGAGAACCCCAAGGGACAAGATGAAAAATATCTACTTATAGATATAGAAAGAATTGTTAGGATCTAAATGCAGATTGAACCATTATCATTTTTTACCTTATTTCCTTCATGAGTTTTTTTTCTCATTTGTGACATGTTTTCTTTTAAGAACTGAGAAATACAGAAACATGTATTGCATGACAGCATTGGAATAACATATATCACATTATTTGTCACCTTGGTGAAGAGGGATGAGAGGGAAGGAGGAAATTTGAATCACCAAGGATCAGAAAACAATTATTTAAAAATTATTTCTACATGTAATTAGAAAAAAAGAATAGACAAAACAAATTCTATAAATATTTTAAAATACAAATAGGCCCTTTCCTCCTTTCTTTGATGCCTTTGGAATATAGACCTAGTAGTAGTATTACTGAATTATTTATTTTTACCTTTTTTAAAAATCTCATTTATCCCTTGCTTGCCTGAGTAATATCCTCCAAAACAAAGATCCAAGTTACTCTCCTCTATTTTCTTCCAATTTTAAAAATTAACTGACAATTTTTTTAGGTCAAATGTCCAATTGGAGTTCATTGTGGTATATGGTACTAGTCTAAAACTCATTTCTGCCAAACTACTTTTGAGGTTTTATTTCTAAACAATTATTGTCAAATAGAGATGCCTTCATCTAGTGTTTTGTGTTCTGATTAATCAAACACTAGACAAATGTGTTTGATTGTTTCTGGGCCTCTTTTGTATAATCTGTTCCATAGTTCTACTTTTCTATGCTTTTAACAACTACCAAATAGTTTTGTTGGTATTAAGACCCCATTCATTCCTGCTTTTCTCTTTATTTCCTTTGAGATTCTAGAGATTTTGACTTTCCAAAAGAATTTTTATTATATATTTTCTAGTTTTTTATAATTTTTTCTAGTTCTACAGAGAATCCCTTTGGTATCTTTGATTCAGCATTTTGATTTGATTTGTATTTGATCAGTATTAAATCTATGTTTATTTAAGTAGTATCTCCATTTTTTATAATATTGAAGCAGCCCAACCAAGAATAATGAATCTTTCCCATTATTTGACTTTCTTTATTTCTTTATAAAATTCTTTAATAGTATGTATCTTATGTGTTTTGCTTGATAAACATTCAAATATTTTATATATTTTATAGTTATTTGGAATTGAATTTCTTTTTCCTTGTTTCTGGTTTTGTTTAGTTAATAAGCCCCTAGATCAGTGGTTCTCAAACTTTTGGTCTCAGGACTCCTTAGCACTCTTAAAAAAATTATCAAGGACTTCCTCCCCAAAAGTTTTTGTTTATGTGTTCTATATCCATTGATATTTGCCATAGTGGAAATTAAAATGTCAGTATTATTATGAAAATAATTTTGATCAGGAGGACTCCCTGAAAGGGTCTCAGGGACCACAAGGGGTACCCAGACCACACTCTGTGAACAGCTACCTTAGATTATTTCCAGGCAAACATTTCAAAGCGAATTTCTGAAATAAGGTCCACCCAGGATGTATATTGAATGCAGAATTAAGTTCAGAGGTAGTTTGGGCAGATTCAATTTTAACTGTCAACACAAAATAACATAATATCTCTGAAGGCTGGACTAAACTACCCAAACTTTGTGCCAATATCACATGTCCTATAATTTGCTTTGCATGTCTAATTAAGCACATTATTTATAATTAAGTATGCAATTAATTCTCAGTAATGGTTGTTCAAAGCTACCAGCAGCACGCTACAAAGGTGAGGAGGGTATTGGCAATGTGGAACTTAAAAACAATGTCTAAAAGGTTTAAGATTTCTCTATATTCTCTCCTTTCCAAAGAGAAACTCCATTTTATAACACTAAGAAAGTCCTCAATTGAAGAGTAATAAAAATAATACATATTTTTGAAAAGTCATTTGGAAAGTACTATTAGTGGGAAGAAATGTTATATGTGGGAACTATTTAAAATCTGGCCCGGAAAAAAAGTTTTCATTTCCCTTTCACATTTGGTTCTTTCTATAGAGATTCAGTAAACATGGGGGTTTTAGTCTATGGCTTTTTATTTCATTTATATAAACTCTGTGGAGCCAGATATTTTCAGTTGTCCCAAGTATCTCCTGCCTTATAGTTGAGGAGAAATCTTTCCATCAGAGAACATCACATCTCTGGATTTGGAGAGACATTATCTTCCTCCATAAAACTTCTTCCCTTCCAAACTACCTATTACTGTCAAGGCCACCACTATAGTCCCTTGGGCTTACAACTCAATTGGCATCCTTGACTCCTCATTATCGGTCACCCTCCATATCCAGTGTGTTGCCAAGGTCTGTCAATTTCACTTTTATAACATCTTCTTTTCTCTTCTGATACTGCCACCACCCTGGTGCAAATCTTCATCAGCTCACACTTGGACAAGATGGTGGGTCTACATACAACAGCTCCCTCCTCACCATAATCCATCCTCCATTCAGCGATCAAAGTGATGTTCCTAAAGCACAGGTCCAAACATGCCCAACCCTACTCAAGAGACTTCAGTGACTGACCATTACCTCTAGAATAAAAATATTCAAAATCCTTCATGGGGAACTCTTACCTTTTCAGTTTTCTTACACTTTTCTCCTGACCACATACTTTAAAAAAATTCTATACTAGAATCAATACTCTATATTGGTTCCAAGGCAGGAGAGTAGTAAGAACTAGATAATAGTGGTTAAGTGATTTTCCCAGGGTCACACAGATAGGAAGTGTCTAAAGTCAAATTTGAACCCAGGACCTCCTGTCTCTAGATCTGGCTCTCTATCCATTGAACCATTATTTGCCCCCAACCATCACATGCTTTATGATCTGGTAACACTGACCTCCTGGCTGTTTCAAAAATAAGACCCCTCTTGATTCTGAGCATTTTCTCTGACTGTCACCAATATCTAAAATGCTCTCCCTCCTCATCTCTCCCTACTGGCTTCGTTCAAGTCCCAACTTCAAAATCCATCTTTCGAAATCCCATCTTCTATTGTAAGCCCTTCTCAACCCCTCAATTCTAATGCTTTCTCTTTTTAAATTATTATTATTGGATATTCATCCTATATAAAGTGTATATATTTTGCTTCTTTGTTGTCTCCCCCATTAGTTTGTGAGCTCCTTGAGAAAAGGAACTATTCTTTTCTTGTTCTGTATCTTAAGTGCTTGGCCCAGCACCTGATACATAGTAGGCACTTGAAAAAAGTTTATTGATTAAGTATAAAATATAACAAAATCTCATCTGTCTCCATCAATTTTGCCTATGCAAATAAAATGCTATTCTACATAATGTGAAGATGATGTTATTGACTCATCAGTAGAGAGGAGGTTCACTTGGAGTTTATTTTTCCAGTAGTAAGAATAAGTGATCTTCTACTACTGTCTTACTCTGATGTCTCATCATGGTGTGAAGGTATCATTGGGTTCTTGAAGGCCACGATAGCAGAAACTAAGATCTGGAAGGTTCTATAAAACTTGAAAGGATTCCACTATGGGTCTAGTGAGGGACTATAGAGGTGGCATGGTGGACAGAGTATTGGACGTGGAGTTAGAAAGATCTGTTTTCTCATTTGAGGGGTGGGGCTTTTTTATGACCTTGCCTATATATTGAAGTTCAGCTCCACTCCTGGGGTGAAGGAAGTATACTGTCCCTGGGTTCCCCTCAGTGCCATGTGCACTGGATTGAACTGGAATCCATTCCTCAGCTGCCAGCTCCTTCCTCTACTCCTAGCTGAAGATTCCCCAAGGTGTGCTTACATGGGGCTACACCTCAAGCACCTCAATATATTCTGATTTGCTCTTGTGCATACACGCTTGTGCATACACACAGTGTTGCCAGTGCCACTTCTCTCCTTTCTTACTCCAGTAACATGGCTCTTTCCTGCTGTCCTGCATTTTCTTTGGATGAAACCCTGCTTCGCTCTATCTTTTGTTGGCTCTGATACTCCAAAAAAATTTTTGAGGCATTTTTCTTTTCTTTTGGTGTGTGTGTGTGTGTGTGTGTGTGTGTGTGTGTGTGTGTGTGTGTGTAGAGGATTGGGGTGAGATCAGAAGACCAGAGTTTGAATCATGCCTCTGACACATACTATGTTAGGCTAGGCAGGTCATTAATTTCTGTCTTAGTTTTCTCATCTGTAAAATGGAAAAATAAAAGCATCTACTTTCCAGAGTTTTTGTGAAGATAAAATAAAATGAGATACTATATGCAAAGCATATACAAATCTTGAAGTGCATTTAAATGTTAGGGTTTTTTTTATTATTTGATCTACAAACTACATCAAGAGGCTAATCATTAGGCAGGTCATAAAGTGACGACATTTTTAGTTGCAGAATTGAACAGGTTTGAGATTTGCATATGGGATAGTAAGTAATATGTCCACAAACAAAATCACACAAACCTCCAGATTTTTTAACCCAATCCAATAAACATTTATTAAGCTCTTCTTTTATGTTAGGAGCTGAGTATACAAAGAGAGGAGGAAGAGATAAGAAACTTTTAACTACTATGTTCCAGGAACTATACTATGTGCTTTACAAATATTACATCATCTAATCACCACAACAGCTCTATAAATTAAATGTTCTTATTATCCTCATCTTCTACTTGAGGAAATGGAGGCAAACAGAGGTTAAACAACTTGCTCATGGCCACAACTAGTAGGTGTCTGAAGGTAGACTTGAACTCAGATCCTCTTGACTCTAGACCCAACACACTGTCTCCTATGCCACCTAGCCACCTCTAAGGGCAGCTACAAAAACTCTGTGAAAATCAGTCCCTGTCCCTCAGAAGCTTATGATCTATGGGAGGGATGGATATAATATGCAAATAAATAAGTATGCACATGATTATTAAAGGTTTCTTGCTGTTATGGAAAATCATTTCAATGGTGTCTGACTCTTTGTGACTCCATTTGGGGTTTTCTTAGCAATGATACTAGAGTGGTTTGCCATTCTCTTCTGATCATTTTACAGATGAAGAAACTGAGGCCAACAGGATGAACCAATTTGTCTAGGTTCACAAAGCTAGTAAGTGTCTAAAGGCAGGTTTGAACTCAGAAAGATGTCTTCCTGACTCTAAGCCCAGCACTCTATTCTCTGCACCACCCAGCTGTTCATTTTAAGAGGGTAGGAGGAAGCATTAACAATGGAGGGGCTCAGTGAAGACTTCTGATAGGAAATGGCGTGCAAGCTGACCTTGCAAGAAGCTAGAGATCCTGAGAAGTGGAGGTAAGAAATGAGGGCATCCAGGCATAGGGGGTAGCCTGTTCAAAGACATAGTGACTGAAGAAAAAGAAAAGATGAGCATGAGAAAAGATCATCAAGTAGAGTAGTTTGGCTAGAATATGGAGTATGCCAAGAGAAGTAACATACAATAAGTCTAGAACCAGATTGGAAGCATATTGGAAGGGTCTTTAAAAGATAAATGGAAAAGTTTGTATTTTATCCAGAGGTGATGGGGAGCCACTGTTTCTAGAGTAGAAGAGTAAAATGGTCAGAAATGCTTTAGGGAGATTCTTTTGTCAGTTGTGTGGAAGAGGTATTAGAGAGGGGAAAGACTGGAAGTCAGTAGTCCTATTTAGAGGATGTTGCAATAGTCCTGAAGCCCAGGGAGCAGTGGCACCACACCATCCATTCTCTCCCCCAATCTCACGGATGACAAGCACCTGACAAGAATCAAGGATACAGTCTATGTTTATTAGAAGACAATTCAGGCTTAAGGGTGCAAGTGGTAACCAAGAAGGGGTTTCTATGTGTGTCTCACTAAGTGACACATTTGGGGATTGAATCTGATTCCCAAATCTCATTGGCTTCAAGATCTAATTCACTAAACTGGCTGCCCCTGACTACATCACTACTAGCCACCTCACTTCACATTTGCATGTGTCTAGATCATAAGGATGTGATCAAGCAAAGGGAGCTGACATAAAATTAGACAGAAGTATGATAAATTAACAAAATATAATAACTCCTAAGAGCATGGCTAAATCAGTTAGTGGCACCATATGAGAACTGAGGTTGAAAAAAGACTGTTAGTGTAATATAGAATTCAGGTTTCCCCTTTTACACTGTTGATAAACTTAACTTTTTTTTTTTTCAAGCCCAGGAGAGCTCTGATTTCCTTGGAACTTATCAGTATTGGATTCTTCAACTTTGTTTTTACCTCAAATTAAATGCCAATGTTATAAGTGAACCAGCCCTGCATATTTGGTACGTCAACTCCCTATCTCTGATGTATTACTTTATTATTTTGATAAGTGTCTTTTAAACCTCTAAAGACTTTCATCTTATCATCCCAGAAGCATCAATGGACAAAGACTTCCATCAAATCTGATCTCAAATGACTTTACTTCAAAGGGTGATCATCATAACTTGTTATTTATGAGTCTCCCAGATCATGCTATTAGTAGGATGGATACACATAAACCAAGCAGAATGCTGCAGCTTTCTTTTAGTACCAAGTTGTCTCAGCACATTACTTCCACATTAAAATAGCTTGGCTTCCAGGAAATTGTGTATTGATTTTGAAGTTCTTTAACTCACTTATGCAGTGTACAGCTGTCATGGTGTCACCAAATCTTCTAACCATTTTTTCCATCATCTGTCTCTAGTCACTCAGTGGTTTGAATTGGATGACTATTTGGGATAACCTAAAAACAGCCTTAGAATAATGGGAGTCTGAGTTTCTGTAATTATACTGCACAGTTGTGGAATTGTCTTCCAAGCAAATTTTAGAGTTGAATTTTGTCCAGCCATTAAATAAAAACATAAAAGTTTCTCCTGTTAATTCCTTTGCTAGACTGTAAACTTCCCTGCTGGAACTTATATGAAGGACATGACATAATTCTATTTTGTTTTCATTAAATGTTTCATTTGAGTTGGTAAGTCAACATACTTCACAGCCTGGCACTTTTTTTTCCTCTTGGCAACCATTTTTCTGGTGTAGAGATGCCTGTTTCAGCACTAAAGGAAAATAGTTGGATTCTGTTCATCTCTAGGAAAAAAAAATAATCTGCTGGGCTCAACTGACATGAAATCAGCCATTCCATAGGAGAAGGGGTGCATTGAAAGGGAAGAACTGGCTGGAGGCAAAGGTGATGCTGTGCAGTTTTATCTCACCATTGAACCTAGAAGAACATCAGTGAATAGATTTTGGAAAAGAAGGCTCACACAATGAGCACTATTAGGAAAGCTCAGTGGAAGAGAATTTAAGACAGGCTTGCAGTAAGTTCTGGTTCATGTGCCAACTTCCAATTTTGGAAACTTCTACAAAGTCCTTCTTAGTGCCTGACTATGGCATAGAGGTGACCCTTTGGGCTCTTGAAAGCTATGCCAGTAGAGTGCAAGCTCTGGAAGGTTATTACATGCTACAAAGGCTTCAAGTATACTTCCAGTAGTGTCTGTTTCTAAGACCAGCCTAGCTAGGTATGGAGAAGACCATCATTGTAGGCTGGGCTCTTGGTGGAAAAATACAAAATGGCCTTGGTTTTGGTCCCTCTTCTACCTCAGCTTAACTATGCTCTGATAGCCCTTTCTTCTAACTGGGTAGGTTGTTCTAAATTTCCATTATTTTTAAAACCCTTACCTTCCATCTTAGAATAGATACTGCATATCGGTTTCAAGGCAGAAGAGTTGAAAGGGATAGGCAGTTGGAGTTAAGTGACTTGCCCAGGGTTAAACAGCTAGGAAGTACGGGAGGCCATATTTGAACCCAGGACTTCCCTTCACCAGGCCTAGCTCTCTACCCACTGAGCCCACTTACCTGTTCCCTGAAATTTTCATTTTAAGGACAGTGCCTAGGCAAGCTATATTCAGTCCTTCATTCCCCTTTGGGCTCTGGTTCTGACTTTCCTCACTTCTTTCTCCATTGTCCCTTCCCTTGCTTTAAGCTTCCTTTTACATACTTTCTGTACCCATTAGAATATAAACTGTTTAATGGCAGGGACTATCTTTTTGTTTGTATTTGTATCCCCAGTGTTCAACACAGAGTCTGGAACATAGCAAATCTTTTATAAACCCTTATTGACTTGACTGTAGAAGTAGAGTGGTAGACAGGTGGCCAAAAGTGTTAGGAACCACATAATTGTTAGACTGTTTATAAGCATTAACTTAATGATTGGTACATTAAATGTGAGAGCCTTATCTAGTGACCAGGAGTGAACCTTCTGCAAGAAGACTTTCCCAGAGATTCCCATTCCCATCCCCACCCCACTCCCACTGCCAGTGCTTTACCTTTGAGATTACCTGCCATTTGCCCTGTAGGTATATCATAGTTTGCATGTGATGAGCCAGGACCAATCCCCACTCCCTTTTTTTTGTATCCCCAGAACTTAGTAGAGTACCTGTCACAAAGCAAGATCTTGATAAATGTTTGCTGACTTGACTTAACATACTCTTACAGGGACTGAATCATGAAATCTTAAGATTTTTTTGCTATAAATGAAATGAACAAACCAAAAAAGAGACGTCAAAGCTAAATGGAAGGATGGCTCTCAGCTTTTCCTTGGAGAGATAAATGAGCTCTGGTGGGGTTGTATGTGCAAAAGCATCAAGAAATACCATGTCACAGGACATTTGGTCATTTGGTATTACAGTAATGCTCAATAAGCATTTACAAAAAGACTACCATGAAAATAATTACTATTTATATGCCAGGAATTGTTGTAGAGTATGTAAAGCTGGAAAAATTTCTACAAAGAATTAGATAAGACCTTCTAAATTTAGTCAACATGGACCTAAATATTCACTCAGTAGCTTTAATTCAAAGACTGGCAGGACAATGGACAATGTAAAATGGCTTGACAAACATGGTTCAGTTATAAATTATTGAATGATTTATTAATTTAGTCATAAGAAGAAGAGCTAACAGCTCAGACACTAGACAGAAATCACCTACATATATCATAACTACTCCAAGAAGAGTCAGGAGACACCAGACCTTGTAAAGTCAAAATAACATCACCAAAAATGAAATTAATTTTATTTTAATATACTGGAAATTACTTCTTACCATTGTGAGAGCAATCTCCAAATCATCTGTCTATATAGAGCCATGCCTCTGTCTTGTTAGAGCAAAGATCAAAATTAACAACAAATTAGAATAAAAACAAGAAATAAGCACAAAACTACCAACTTGTCCTACTTAAACAATTAGTGTGCAAGAAATTAATAAAGAGAAGCAACATTGACATAGACTATCATAATTTCTTAAGAAAGTTTTGTAGATGTGAATCAATTACCACAAAGAAAAAAACTCAAAGAGCACAGAAATAGCTTTAGCAAATATTTTCTTGCCAGGTGGAGAGACATGGCAGCCAAGGCAAGACTAGTTTGAGAGTAAACTTCTTTGTAAATTTAATGGAGGAGAATAGTGGAAGATAACTACCAATATAACCTCATAAAAATAATGAGAAGCAGTTGAGAGTAATGGAAGGGGAGGAAAGGTTTATATAAATGTCTGCCAACTTATTCTTATAGCAATAGGAGCAAAAGCCATCTCTATTGGTACTTAGTCTAGTGCTTTTCTGTACTAGGTGAATAAAAAGATACTTTAACACTAAAATGATAGAGCATGTGATCTTTCTTGATTCAGAATGCATTTTACAATCTTATAGTGCTTTGGTGTGGGGGTATATGGGATTATTATGAATATTTTACCATTCTTCAGCAGTATGAGAAAAATCATTTTTATTTAAGTTTTTAAATCATTTGTGTTCTGGTAACTTACTGTTTTAACAAATTACTTTTAATAATGTTTTCATGATCTATTGTATATTTTGAAATGGCTCTTTGAAAAGTTCAGAACTTTTCCAAACTAGCAGGGGTAGGGGAAAATGTATATTTTATCTGCATATTTTTTTAAAAAGAAATGTTTTAATGCTGTGTGTTTTTTCCTCTACTTATAAAAATAATTTGTTGTTATTCTTTAATCAATGAAATCCACTATTCCCTATTTTTTCTACCACAGAAAATGTTTCCATGAATATCTTGGTATATATGGGACCTTTCCCTCTATCTTGGAACAGCTTGAAGTTTGAGTCCATTAGTGGTATCAATGAGTCAAGGGGTTTGTACCATTTAATGTCTCTTCTAGCATAGTTCCAAATTGTTGAACCAATTCAAAGCCCTACCAGTAATAGTGAGCCTATCCCCCCACAGTCCCTCCAACAATGACTCCTTTGGAGTCTTTTAATATTTTGTGGGTTTTAGAGCAAATACATCCATTATTCTTGCTACATAAGCACCAATAAGTTTACTTGTGCAAAACTGACCATGGTTATTTACTTTTTTTAAATTGTATTTAGTCAATTTAGAACATTATTCCTTGGTTACAAGAATCATATTCTTTCCCTTCCCTCCCCCACCCCTTCCCATAGCTGCCATGCAATTCCACTGGGTTTTACATGTGTCCTTGATCAGAACATGGATCCTTTAAATAATTTTTTGGGAATGGATCTTATTAACACCAGAAAACTATGCTACAAATTATAGGTAAGCCTTTGGAACTCAATTCAGTGAGGAATGCAATTCTTAGCACCTGTTATAAGCTTAGCACAATGCTAGGGAGGATTTAAAAAATACTCTGAAAGGCTGCAAAATAATTTATAATTTCATTGAGAAGATATTTATATATGCATTTGTGTATGTTTAGATATATAACAATTGTAAAACATTAGATAAGTGTGAAAGTGGGTAGGATATATGGTTTAAGTACTACAGGATTTCAGGAAAGAGATCAGTGGGGGATAGGGATGGGTTGGAATGGTCTGAGAATGTTTTATGGTTTGAGGTGGACCTTGAAGTATAGCAAGAATTGAGACAGACTGGGTGGCTAAGTGGATTGAGAGTCAGGACTAGATATGGGAAGACCTTGGTTCAAATCTGGCCTCAGATACTTCCCAGCTGTGGGACCCTGGGCAAGTCACTTGACTCCCATTGCCTAGCCCTTACCATTAGTATTGATACGAAGACAGTAGGTAAAGGTTTTAAAAAAAGGGTATAGGGATAGAGCATTATGGGAATCTCACTTTTATGATCCAGAATTCAGAAATTCCTTCATTTAATTATAATCTCTTGTTATTCCATCTTCCTCATGCTTCATTCTTCCTATTTGTTGACTACCAATCTCTTCACCCCTTAGGGCTTTCTAGGGCTCTCTGCTCTGCCTATATTTTACTCCCTTCTTAATATCGACCCACTAATTAACCAGTTAAACTTTATACTATCTTTTCTTTTCAAACCTCTTACCCTTTTTTTTAATATTTGCTCATCATGCCAAACTCTATCCCCATATTATTGCCTCTTCACATGCTCAAATTCAGACAAACTAGCCAATTTCTCACACATGACCTTCTGTCTCTGGTCTCTCTGCTTTGGCACAGGTTGTCCTTCATGCCTGGAATGTATTCTCTCCTGCTCTGTGCATCTTGGAATTGATTCCTAGCTTCCTTCAAAACTCATTTGAGGCATCAGTCTTCTCCATATAGAATTAGTGCTTGAGTAATGATTTTTTATTTGTTTTTACCTCTATTACCTATATCTGTCTAGTGCCTGGCACCAAATAAGTATTAAATACTTGATTAGATGTAGCAACTTTAACAAAGGCAGCAGGAGAACATAGGGATTGTTGTGTATAGGAGACAATGATGTTATTTGTTGGATTAGAGTTTAGTACTGGGGTTTGGTATTGGGGATTCCCAGGTTTAAGGAAATGGCTTGAGGTGGGGTTTAGATTTGTCATACAGACCTTAGGAAGTCATTAAAATTTTTTCATAAGGGCAGTACCATAATAAAAATATCATTTTTCTTTTTACATCACTTCCTTTAATCTCCAGTGGAACAACTTGGTGGTGTCAAGTCATCTTCTGTGTTCTAAGCAATTGTAAAATCCTAAGTTGTAAAGGTTCTCTGTAGAGACCAGGAGTTCCCTATATCAACAAATTGCAAGTCCTATTCCTATCCTTTTTCTTTTTAAACCCTTACCCTCTTAGTAACATTTCTAAGGCAAAAGGGCAAGGGATTGGCAAACATGGTTATGTGATTTGCCTAGTCAACAGCCAGGAAATGTCTGAGGTCATATTTGAACCCAGGTCCTCCTGAACCCAGGCCTGGCACTCTATTTACTGTACCACCTAGCTGACCCTAATTAAATTAATTTTGTTGGCATAGACCAGAGAGCATTTTTTTGTCATTCTGGTTCAGTTGTATCTAACCCTTTTGGCCCCATTTGGGGTTTTCTTGATAAAGATACTAGAGTGGCTTGCCATTTGCTTCTCGGGCTCATTTGTCAGATAAGGAAATTGCAGCAAACAGGGTTAAGTGACTTGTTCAGTCAAAGTGTCTGAAGTCAGATTTGAACTTATGAAGATAAATCTTCCCAACTTCAGGCTTGGTGCTCTATCTGCTGAGCCAGTTAGCTGCTCTTATCTTTGTTCATTCTCTTTGCATTCTCATGTTCTAATCAAACTGACCTGCTCTCCATCCCCCATTCTTATCTGCTCTCTCCTTTTTTTGTGACTTTGTTCTCTTAGAACAGGAAAGAACTTGCCAGACTTTTCCATCTGTTTAAAACTTTCTCCTTTAAGGCCTATCCTGGGTGTCACTTTATTCATGAATCTATTCTAGAATCTAGAATTGATCACTCCCCTCTCAAATGCTTGGAGATTTTTAGCTGACATTCTTTTATCACAGGATATGTGTACATATTAAACAAAAATTTCTTGAAGGCAATTGAATCACTCATAGCTTGCACAGAATCTTACACATACTAGATACAAATAAATGCTTAGTTGAATTAAATGAGTCTGAGAAAATTAGACAGGTAAGATGAACCAAAGGGGCAAAACAAGCTAGGCACAGTTATGTGGTACTGAGGACTCAAGTTTGGGTTATTAGCAATAGGACAGGGACAAATTTGACACATTTTAAAATAATGGACAGGATTTAAGATTCATAGATCCCTTGTGTTTGCCTATCTAAAATTACATGTTCTATTTCAGAAGTATAATGATTTTGGTGTAAAGTATGTCTCTCCATTTCTGATTTCCAATGTTCTACCCTAGATCCTATTTTATTAATCACTTGATAATAGAGGAATTAAGGCTTTTTCAAACTAATCCTTTCCCTCAAAGTAGGTATTTCAACAAAATCAGAATGGCAACATCAGGAAATTAAGATTAATTTTTTGGGTATTTTAATGATACACGCACAGCTAACATTAAGATAAACTCTATAATGCTATATGCCTCTATTAATTAAATGAATGTGTTGAACCTATTTAGAGCTGACTACTGGCTCCTGTCTTTTTTTTTTTTCTCAAGGAAATTTATAATGAATGGCATTTAAGGTTTGTGTCTATAATGAAAAAAATATATCATAATTTTATATTTTCACAACAAAATATTTATTTGACCCATAAATAAACTCTGCCTAGATCCAATAATTCTAGACATTATATGTCACTTAGCCAAGCTAATTGTTCTTACAGGACCAAATACTGCCCTTAATGATATTAACAGAGGAAGATCTTTTGCATATCAAGTGAAGGGTTAAAGTTATCTCAAGCCTATTTTCTTCACAGAATAAATGCATAGTGTGGCAAGAGATCACAGAAGTGTCATGAAACATTAGCCTACCTGCTATCAAAGGTTGTCATTTGAATGTCTTTATGATACTTTTTATTTTTGCTTTTTCCGAATGGAGGTGCCCAGCCTAATTGATTATTAAATAGAATGACAACAAAAACTCATTCGAATGTGTAATACTAAAATGCCTATCATTGTAGCTTTAATTTACAGGTCCCACCATACCCAAGGAAAGTTTGGGAATTGAATAAATATTTGAGTGAATCAATGAACATCGCATCCTTTATAGATATCATATAAAACTTTGGTCATAGAGTTGATTATTCTGCTAATTTTTAAGAGTGTGAAATAAAAATGTCTTACTTATGAGAAGTGAAATATTTTGGTGATGAAAGTTATGGAGAAACCTGTTATCTATACTCCACTCCCCCCACCCCCCACCCCAACTAATTTCCACCACCCATGCCCCTTGGCTATTTGCCCAACTGTGACATTGTGGAACTAAGAGGAGACTGAGATAGCCCTAGCATGTCCTCTTATTCTGGCATCATTTCATATATTTAAAACCCACTGGTCTATCTAAAGACAGACAGTGTTTTCACCACTATGGCGTTTTTGTTACAGCAGCCAATCTGGAATCCTGCCTCACTGGGTTCTCATTGGACTCAGTTGCCTCTCTGGAATGTCTTGCTTAGTCCCTGCCAACACAACCCTTTTCTTTTCTTCCCCCTTTCCTTCAATGAGGTTATGCCACCTTTTTTTTTTTAGCTCTTTATTGTCTAGAGTTCTTATCAAAGTCTGGGTTAGTTTGTTCCCTAAAAATATGTGTTCTTAATTTTCTGGCTCCCTAAAAGAAATACTTTTAACCTAGAACCATTTGAGACTTCAATCAGCTATTTAAGAAATTGGATTTGCTAACAGAAGAGCAGTTTATAACTAGACATGCAAATGGAAAGAAAAATTTATTACCATTAGTGCAAATGAAATGGTGACTGTTTATAAAATATGAAATGGGAAGATTATTATTAAGTTAAATGAAAATGAATTATTAGTCCCATGTTTACAAAGTAATATGGAAAGGGAAGGAAAAAGGCCAGTCTCTGTGCTTAAACTTAAACAATCTAATAATCACAAAATAAACAAGGCAAAGATAATTCAGGTTCCAGCAGATCCCAGCCCCATCGTGTGATATACATTAGTTTTGTTCTCTTTCTGCATCTGCAAATAATTAACAACAACACAAGGTTCAAACAATGCAGCTACAGCAAACAGACTAACTTTCAGAAATACAAAGCACAAAAATGTACATAACCTGTGGATAGCAATATAATACATTTTACATTTCCTAACAGCATGTGTCTAGAGATTAGCTTCAATGCAATAAAGAGAAAAACAATATGAAAACAACCTTATTTTTAAAAAAAGTTTAAAGGAATTGAGCTAATTTAGTCTGGAGAAGCAAATAGAAAAGAGATTTAAAGTCATATGTGTAAAGTAATCTTGTCAACTTGGTAAAAAGAAATCTTTCACCAGGTTAGGTGTTTGCCTCTAGGTTTTTATCTTGTCATAGTACCCACTAAATAGTATTTTGACTTCACCTTTCTGACTTCAAATATTATAAAATGCTGGCACTTGTTTCCAAAGGAGATGATTAAACCTCTTTTTCTAGAGATATTAAGGAATGGAGTCAAGTTGTTTTTTTGTGGAGTCATAGAAGAATAGTAGCAATGTTTATGCAGAATTTTAAAGTTTGTGAGGTATTTTACAAATTTTATTTCATTTTATAGGTGCTATTATAACCCTTGTTTTACAGAGGGGAAACTGAACCATCAGATTTTATTTTTTGGTGACTTGCCCAGAATCACACAGCAAATAATATTTGTGGTTAAATTTGCATTCAGATCTTTCTGACTGTAGGTCCAGGACTCAATCTATTTCATTACCTAGGCTGGAAAAATGAGGGAACAGCTTTTTTCTTTTTTTTTAAGTATTCTAGGTTTACATTAATTTACTTAGCTTTGATGACCTGCAGGTCATCTACATGCATCTACAATTTATCTGCATCTACATGTGTATCTACAATGACAATTCAAATATTTCATAAGGATATAAATAGTAAAAAGAGCAAAATTTTTTTATGTCAAATGGTAAACAAAGGCCAAAGTTGCAAGATTTCTTTAGTAGATGCTCCCATTCAGATTCAATTTCCTATTAACATACTCTTTATTCCAGTTACCAGTCTTACCTGAACTAGGGAGACAAGATCCCCCAGGAAACAGGATTCCCATAAGGACCAGGATTTGTGTGTCTTGAGGGACATTGCATCTCCCACTTCCAGGTCTTGGCTCAGGCTGAACCCTACCCCTAATATTCTCTCTCCTCACTTCACATCTTAGCATCATTAGCTCCCTTCAAGATTCAGTTCAAGTGCTGCCTCCTACAAGAGGCTTTTTATGGTTCTCCCAGATATTAGTGATGCCCATCTAGACTTTGTATTCTCTATTTATTTATCTAGGCATATGTTGTTTTTTCCTGGAAGAATGTAAACTCCTTAAGGGCAGGATCTGTCTCAAATTTTTATTGCCAAGACTTAGCAGTATCTTACTCACAGAAAAGTTCTTTAAAAATGCCACCTGAATTGAATATTCAAACTTGATCATCATATTTTCTTATGTTTGCCTTCAATTAGCATTTGCTTTTCCATAAAATAGCTTATGAGCTAATAAAACAAAGCCTCAATAAAAATAATTTTCATGAATATTTCTAGTATATAAAGGAAGAAAATTTTGGCCCTTACAATAAGAAGGAACTCATTTAAAAAATACAATTCTTATGTCAGTTAAAGTAGCTATGTTTTTCCCAATTAACAAATAAAAATGAAATCACTAAGGTGATTCATATTTAGAGAGAAGGAATGAAGATGTTTACACAGAGGGAGGAGATTGTTTCCAAATGTCGAGAGAATGTGATAACATTACTAAGCTTGGAGATTTTATCCCTAGCTCTACAACTCTCAGGGGATTGTAAGAACCAAATGATAATATCTGAGCACACAGCCTGGCACATAGTAGGCATTTAAAAAATATTTTTTCACTTTAGCTTTCCTAATATGAATTATAAAAGAGACCTCAAAATGCAATTTTTGGGTTGGAACTTAATAATAATGAAAATCAACTTTTATTGGAATGGTTCAAAAAAGAGTTCTAGAAATCAAAATCCTTTGTTTCCATCCTGTTAGTGTTTACACAGAGAATAAAGCCATCACTTAACAATTCTTCTAGCTTCCCAAACATGCCTGTTACCACTTGACTTTCATTTAAAGAAGAAAGACTTAAGAAAAAAAAAAGACTTTATAAGCAACCTCTTACAATTTTCTCCATTTACCAGTGTTTAAAAACAAAACAAAACCCAAAACAGGGCAACTTCTCAGATTCACTTTGTGGCATTTCCTGAATGTGATACATTATAAAGAAAGGAATAACAATCTATTCAAAGGTCTCTTATGAGCAACAAGATATTAAAATAAGAATGGAAATCTAGGACTCCTGTGGCTTTTTTAAAAAGACTGATGTCACATGTCAAAATCTAAAACATGAAGCATTTTCCTTAAAAAATTTGATGAAGTGAATTTATTGATAAATATTATCTTTACCACTGTTTTGCTTAAGTGTTAAATTCTTTATGTGGCACTTCCATTCATTCAAATCATGCCTTAATATCTGTAAGAAAAATAAAGACAAGTTGAATTCTTCTAATGGCATAACTACATGCAGACCAACCCAGAATCACAGAAGGTTAGACTTAGATATTAGAAATGCTTTAGTCCAAGCCCATCATTTTACACAGTTGAAATAACTCACCTCAAATCATAATGGTGATAGGTAGGTGAGCTAGGACTAGATCCCAGGTCTCCCGATTTGTTTGGAACTGAGGGACATTGTCATAATATTATCAACTTCTCCCAAGTGAGATCTCCTAAATGCCATTTTAAAGACCCAATATTGTCAATATCAAGTGCTTCCCACAAGCCAGACATTTTGCTAAGTGAAGAGGATATAAAGTAAAAAATAAAACACTCTTGGTTCCAAGGAACTAACATTCTACCCAGGGAGACAATATGTACAACTATGGATACATACAAGATACATACAAAGGAGATAAAAGGGAACCTTATATGGTAAGGCATTAACAGCTAGGGGAGCAGGAAAAGGCTTCTGTAGAAACTGGAACTTTAACTGAGACTTGAAGGAAACCAGGGATCCCAAGAAGCAGAAATTAATTCAAAGAAAAAGAAAATGGTGATCAACTATTATACTGGGGTTTGGAGTACATGGAGGGAGATCATGTTTAAGAAGACTGGAAATATAGGAAGGCGCCAGGTTATGAAGAGCTTTAAATAGCAAACATGCCTATTATCTCTAGGGAGCTACTGGATTTTAGTGGGTAGGGAGGTGGAATAGTCACATCTGAATTTCAGAACTGTCTTTTTGGTGGTTCAATGTAACACTGTAGTTGCTTTTCCCAGGTGAATCCTCCCAAATGGAACATTATTTGGCCCAGAACTATGCAAAAGATGACTATACATTTCCTTTATGCAGTTATTTCAGTAATGTTTCCTTTGAATTGTTGCTATTGCCCTACTAGTCCTTGGAATTGGGACCACTGATGTATCTGAGACTTTCACTTATCTTTTATTGCCAGCATTTTCTCTTAGAAACTGTCCTTGTAAAGGGCAGTATCCTGACTTGAATCACTCTTCCTCCCTTTACCATGGCACTCTAGTATCAATAAACCAAGTGTCTTTACTGCCTACTCTCTCCTTTTCTACCTAATTCAGTGAACTCTTCTATTTGGTGGGTTTAAAATTTCTATAGAGGGGGCAGCTGGGTAGCTCAGTGGCTTGAGAGCCAGGCCTAGAGACAGTAAGTTCTGGGTTCAAATTTGGCCTCATACACTTCTGAGCTGTGTGACCCTGGGCCAGTCACTTAACCCCCATTGCCTAGCCCAATACACAGTATTGATTCCAAGTCGGAAGGTAAGGGTTTTAAAAAATAAAATTAAGATGTCTATAGAGCAGAAGACAGCAACCCATTAGTGACAATCCATTACTGTTCATCATGATCATGCAACATTAGATTTCTGGAGATTCCTACATTCTCTGCTTTTTACAGAGTATAAAATGATATGATACATCCTTTTTTGATTTTATATTTTAGAATTAACCTCTACAGTCTACAATCATATCTCATTACTGTGGATTACCCAAGCTAATTCTTCTTTCAAATTTTTCTATCATCTGCTCAGCTTAGTTAAGTACTTTGTTGGCATAAACAGTATCTTGGTTTACTTGAGACTAGAAAGAGATGGAAGAGGAGGCCTTTTAAGCCAAATCAATTCTATCTCTACTCTAGGGAAGGTGTGAATGAACAATTTAGCTCAGAGGTCAACTCTGCTTTTAGGGTGGCTCTTTGTATTATTAGTCTGAGAGGTGATGTAATCAATTCCCAACAGAGAGTGGGAAAGCTGAGATTAAGGTCCTATAGACAGACCTTTACAGTTAGTTTGAATCATTGCAAAGATTCAGAATATTAGATAAATTTACAGTCATGTTCCTAAATTCAAATATAAATGATTTTTTGACTTGCTTGTTAAGGCTTATTCATGCTACTAATTCTCTCCATTAACATGTAAAATCAAAAGCTATCATTAGATTTTTAGTATGACATGTCATGCTTATGTATCTTTTAAATAAATATATTTTTAAAAAATAATTCCTTACTCATCAGAAAGACCATAATCTTTTTAAATTTTTTATTATTTATTTTTACCTTTAGAAGTTGTCAACATGGAATCTAGGAACCCCAAACTTGTGGCTGATAGGGATCTGATGAATCCCAGGTTTCAGGACTAGCTCATAGATTGGACACCCCAAAGTTTGTACTTGTTCCCTATTCCCATGGGACTCCACCCAGAAGGGAATCCCAGGCTAGCAGTTTCAGACTGAGTGGGGGACTTTAAGGTGAATGAGAATCCTAGTTGGGTGCAACTAAGCATATGCCAAAGACCCTCTTTGTCTTAGGTAGTCTCCCTATTGAATCAGAGATCCTTTCCCAAGAAGACCCACACCTAGGCAGAACCTTTAGTTCTGCCTTTAGTATCCTTTAGTTCTGCCTTTAGCATCCATTGTAAGCAGCCCCTTCTCTTACACCCTAGCTTCTAGCTATGATTCCTTTCCCAAGTTTGATTGTATCCCATCAGTGTAGTTTGAACACTCCCATTTTCTTTGCTATAGTAATGTCAATCATCTTTCCCTGCTCCTGGATTCCCCAAATGGTATATAGGTTCCCCAAATTCTTTTGTTCCTTGGAGTCATCTAGCGCTGAGGCATGCCCAGGGGTCAGTGAACAGAGCAGCCAGGCCAGAGTTCGGACTCCCGTGCAGCTCTGTGTCAAGGCCTACTATTGCACTAAGCCCCTTTTGCCCTTGATTAAAGAGTGATTTTGACTATTTAATAGTTCTGTTTTTTCCCAGTCAACAAAGTAAAGGCTTGGTCCATGATACTACAATCTAGTTATAAGGGTCAAAGTTCTTTTTGACATTATGACCTAAAGGCCTATATAACAATTGACTCCTTTGGAATGGTTACTCATACCGAAGTTTAGGTCATTATTTCTCTGCTGCTATGAATTATTACTAGGTTTCCTTATTCCCAGATATTCCATTTTCTGAAGTCTGAATTTTATAAAAGATTCAATTACATGAGAATTAAGTCTACATGAATCAAAAGCAGAACCTATAAAATTTTTTAATACAATTTTATGACTTTCAGGTACATACCAATATACAGTACCAAACTGCTAACTAGGTGTTTCAAACAGGGACTTTGAGGACCCCATTTGAATAAATGGATATGTTTCTTTAGTAATTTATGTCCCTTAGAATTTTGTTAAAGCAATTCATTTATCTCATAAACTTTTTGTTCTGAGACCATGAAAAGGTTAACTTTGGCTCAAGCTAAATTATCAGACTCAAATTGGTAGTAGTCTGATTGAATCAAACTTTTGGGAATGTTCCTTAGTTTTTTTATGTCTTTAATTGCACCCAGGTAGCCCTTACATTTTTTCCAAACATTATTCTTTGTTTCTAAAACATTTATTCTTGCCCTAAAACACATACATACAAGTCTTTTCCTGCTTTAAAAAAATGCTTTCTTACATCTCAGGTTCTTCTGCTGAAGATCAAAAGGTGGGTTCACTGTTATTGCTGTTTACCTCATATTTTCATTAAAAAATTATGTAGGAAGTTCTTTGATTAATACTTAATTTCTTTTTAATAGAATTCTCTTAAACAGTGATTCCAGGGGAGCAAGTAAATGCCTCAAGTGGATTGAGAGCCAGGCCTAGGCTCAAATCTGGCCCAGACACTGCTGCACAGCTTGTGACCCTGAGCAAGCACTCAACCCCTATTGCCTTGGCCTGTTTAGGCAAACCTAAGGCACATATGCCAGAGAGGGCTGCTCCCTTCCCTTTTTCCACCAAGCCTAAGGACATTTCTCACATTATCCATCCCTCTGCCCAGCAGCCCAATGGGAACACTTCCTCTCTCCACTGTCTGAGGTTAGGGAGCAGTTCACATGCAGCATGAGGGTTGTAATTTGGGCACTCAGTCTCTGAATGGTTCACCATCACTGGCCTAAGTCTTATCACTCTTCTGCACTGAAAACAATACACTGTATTGATTCTAAGAAACAGTATTGATTCTAAGACAGAAGGTAAGGATTTTTAAAATCCATATTTTGAAATGGAAACTATAGTTGAATTTTCCCATCTTCAAAATATTAAGATACCTTTAAAAGTTAAGAGCATTTAACTTTTTTATTGCTTTTTAAAATGACAAGGAATTTAAATAACAATGCAAGTGATAAGTTCAAAATACCCATCTTCCTCTTCCCCTAGCCAAAAAAAAAAAATTATAAGGAATAACCTCTATCTAGTCTTTGGAAAAGCAAGATCAAATTCTTTTCTAAGTAAAAGGTGATTTTAAAAAAGTAAACATTTTAGATATGATCTCAACATAATTTTATCCATATCTCACTTTAATTAAATGTGTTGGTTACTATTAGACTTTAGAGGAATAATCTACACTACTAAAAACAACTTAAAATAAATGCAAAAAGGAAAATAACCACACTGATGTTTTCTTGTAACAATTATCTTTGAATTCCCAGCATCAGAACTGTATGATGTGTGAGTTTCCATTGTAGTGGGTAGGTTTTAGTGTGTATATTATTTAGTCTGAAGAAGAGAAAAGTTAAACTCAGTATTCTAATTATTCTGAGTGTTCATAAGATGCTAACTCACTGCTTTTCATCTTCATCTCAAAGAAGTAGGAAGGTAATCACAGGACCACAGAAACATGGGAAGAGACCTCTAAGACAATCTAATTCAATTCCCTCATTTTACAGATACAAAAAAAGGTCAAAATTGCTTCAGCCATTTATTATTTAATTTCAGGTAAGTTGTTTCATCTACACCAATTTCTTCATTTGCAAAATGAGACAGTAATATTTTTACCACCTGCAGAGTGGTTGGGAGGAAAACACCTTGTAACCAGTAAAATGCTATATCAATATCTGGTGTGATTATTGTTAAATTGTAAGAGATTTGGGCTAGATGTGAAGTGCTCTCCAATAATTACCATGAGAAAGGATAAGACAAGTCCTTTTTAAAAAA
The DNA here is from genome assembly GCF_027887165.1 of Monodelphis domestica. Lineage (NCBI taxonomy): Eukaryota > Metazoa > Chordata > Mammalia > Didelphimorphia > Didelphidae > Monodelphis > Monodelphis domestica. The sequence goes on along the minus strand of NC_077227.1, from coordinate 160,621,819 downwards.
ATCTTTAACAGGATATATACAAATATACTTCAGGATGGTCTGGGATCAAAGAATTGTTGGGGGTGAAGGTAGTGGTGATACAGTAATGTTTAATTTGAAGCATGGAGGTGTGGGTATAAGTCTAGTTCCATCATTAAACTGTATTGCTGTTCTGCCATTTCAGTTGTATATGACTCTTCATGACCCCATTTGCAGTTTGTGTGGTGGATACAGTGCTTGTCATTTCTTTTTCCAGGTCATTTTACAGATGAAGAAACTGAGGCAAATAGAGTAAAATGGCTTGCTCAGAGTCATATAGCTAGCAGGTAGTTTGCTTTCTCGAGACCATCTTTTTCTACTAAACACAAACAAATGAACCCCATAGCACTATAACAGAGAGGAAGAAAAAGGTAACTTTTAAATTCCTTATTAAAGTAGTGACTGGATTCCCAAAGCGCAAGGGCTAGTAAATCCAAGTTGCAAAGGCCCAAGGACAGACATGTTTGTCTTCCAAGGGCCTACTTCTAGGTAAATTCAAAAAAGTTCATCATCATAAGGTTGGTTGAAAGGTAAAGATTTTTCAACCACAGCAATTCTCAAAAATTATGTAGAGAAAACTCACATCAAAGAAATATTGAAATAATTTGATCATATAAACAAATATATTTGGTTCAAAGGTCAACAGAGTTGAAGTTAGTTTATAAAGATGAGTCTTTCCCATGAACATACTATCCAATGACAGAAAAAAAGATCAAGGTTAAGCTAACCTGCCCTAAAAAATATAAGCATAGCCAGAAAACTAACACCTTTACTTTCACTCTTTTTTTCTGTATTTCCTTGCTATTCAAAAATTTAAATATTATTTCACTCTTTAATATTTCATTTATTGCTTGATATTTCATCAGAGAATGAGAACTAAAGTAAATATGTTTCTGGTAATAATGCCCTGTGCCATTTTTTAGTGAGAGGCCTAACTCTGTAATTCATCAGCTTAATATCCTATGGTGACAAGAGTTCACTCCCCAGTGTATATATCCTATTTGTTTATATAAATGTGTACTGTTTATTTCCTGTTCCTTTTGATTTCCTCTTCCACTGAAGTAAAAAAAAAATTACATGAAAAAAAATTAAACTGTATTGGAAAATTCTGAAATATCTTTAGATCTAGCACAAAAGCTGTCTTTGATGTTTATGATGATGAGAAAATGGATAAAGTGCACAAATTATGTTGAATATGGCACAGGACAAATGGTCTTGGACTTGGGAACATCACTTAACTTCTCTGGGCCTCAGTTTCCTTATTTTTAAAATGAAGAGGCTAGCCTAAATGACTGTGAAAGTCCCAACCAGTTTAAAATTCCAGTCTTATGACAGGAAAGTCAGGTTAGTCTCCGGCTCTACCCTGCTTGACCTTCAGCAAATTGCAACTTCTCAGGACCAGTTGTGTCACTGCAAAATCAAGGGGCTGGAATAGATCATCTTCTAAGGTCCATTCCCACTCAAAAAATGCTGTCTCCAAATTTTGACCAAAGGAAAGAGCAAGAGTGTTCCATATGATCCTGCTGAACTGACGACTATTCCTCATTCTCACTGATGAACAGTGATGGAAAGTAACTGTGTATTCAGGATGTTTGTTAGAGAGTAAAGATTAAGGTGTCCGGGTCTTCCCCATCAAATTAATATATAAACTTTGAAGAAAGCGCTCCAAGTGCCTTAACTGTAATCAAATGTGTCACTGATAAAAATCAAGAGATAATAAAGTTGTGAACGAAGTCTTAGAAATATGTTTTTAATACTTATAACTCTCCCTCAGGAAAGAAGACCAGAAGGTGTCTAAGGCTGGGGGGAAACTAAAGAAAGCCTAGTAGAATCATCACCCCCCCCCCCATTGTTTTCTTTCCTTCTTAGGGGGAAAAAATGAGTGACATTTATTTCATCCAAAGGCCCCATTCCTTTATCCCCCCATTTATTTATTGGGGAGAGAGCATAAAAAGGGGAAAGTACCTCTTTTTTTAGAGTTCTCCCCAGCCAGGCTGACCTTTCTCTGACAGCCAACGAAATACCATAGAGAGGGTATTGATAGCAACACCTGAAGTTCATATAGCACCCGTGGAACACCCCGGAGCAACAGGGTAATTGTTATTTATTTTTTTTGGAAGGATGGGGAGGGGAAGAGAGAACTGCACTAGGTTCTTGCAGCTGGGGAATGAGAGAAAGGCTGAGCACTGGGAAGGACATGGGACGTAGGGGGGAGGTGGCGGGCAGTGGAATTCCTTTGGGGGAGGCGCTGGGAAGGAAGCGGGGGGGGGGGGGGGGGAAATAAGGGATGGATGGTGGGGCAAACCACAAACATCCTTCCCCCCTTCCCCTCCCCGAATACTCGGTCCTTCCTCAGCACTCCGGATCCTTTTGGGGTTCGCCCACCCTTCTTCCCACGCGCGGCGCGGCTGCGGAGTGTGTGTTTGTGGGGAAGCCCAGGAGGATGCTCACTCGCTCGCCCTGCCCCGCCCCGAGGCGACCGCGCGAACTGGAGGGCCCGACCCTTGGCATGGTCCAGACCCTCCCGGAGCCTTGTCCCCGAGCCTGGGGTGGTGGCGGCAGCGAGGCCGGGCGCCCCCCCCCCCCCATTTACCCGTCCCCACCCCCTTCCCCGACATAACGCGGAAGCCGCCCTCCCCCCCCCCCGACATAACGCACCTGCGGCCCCACCCCCGGGAATAACGCCGAGGCGGCGGCTGCTAGTCATGGCGGTTTGGCACCTCGAGGCGCCGTCACCTTTTTTTCCGCCCCTACTTTGCCGCCGAACGGCCGCAGCTCTTCCCAGCCGCCCCGAAATCTAAGGGGTCCGTCTTCGGCTCCACAACCCGAGAGCAGTGCCCCCCCGGCCCGCCCCGCAGCCCGCCTATTGGTCTCGGTCTCCACCACCAGTGTCTTCATTGGCTACCATCGTTAGGCCCTATGTAACGATTGGTCAGGGGCCCCGTCGCTCCGCCGAGGGGGCCCTGCAGAACCCGCCTCCGCGGCGATCAGGTTAGTGTGCGCCGCGGGTGCTGGGGGCTCGAGAACCGAGCAGAGCTGGTTGAGCCTTCAAAGTCCTAAAACGCGCTGCCGTGGGTTCGGGGTTTATTGATTGAATACCGCCCAAGCGGGAGACTTCTGCAAAGAGGGAGCGAGAGATAGAAATGGAGAAACGGATTCATTTAGAGCTGCGGAACAGGACGCCCTCTGTTGTGAGCACTTGCCAAAAATAGCTATATGTATTTCCACTTTTTTGGGGGGTGGGGGGTGGATAGTGGTGATGTATTTTTTTTTGGTGCGGGGTGGGGGGTAGACTGGGGAGTCTGACTGCAAACGAATTGCAAGGTTGTGGGGGTTGCAATGGCCATGCATGTTCCGGCTGCTATTGCCGCTGCCGCCGCTGCCCTTGGTGTGTGACTACCTGTGTGTATGTGTGTGTATATGTGTGTGTGTGTGTGGTGTGTGTGCACACCCCATTGGGGGGCCAGAAGGCGCACGCGTTATGGTCTGAGAGAATGAGGGAAAAAATAACACATTACGAGCCCGCTGGTCCAATGAGTCGGTGTCTGGATGAAAGATAAATGAGGGAGGGGTGGGGGAAGGAAGAGAGGGTTGCTTCTTGAATTTAACCCCCCCCCAAAAAAAAAGAGAAAGAAAAGAAAGAAAAATCCCCCCCACCCGAACCCCCTCCCTTCCCATGCACACAGCACACAATAAGTTTTGTGCTTCTTGAGTCGGGTTTAGTTCCCGATATATTTGGGCTAAGTGCCCCCCCAGGGGAGAGAGTGTGGGGAGAGAGGATGCAGTGGAGTTGGGAATGGTTCGAGTTTAAAGTGCGTCTTCATTTCTTTGCAGTGATCAGGCGAGAGACGGGGGAGCCATATTTGTAACTTTGTAGTGTTCGTGAACGCGCCCTTTCTCTCTCTCCCCCTCCCTCCCTCCCTTTCACTGTCTCCCTTCCTCTTTTTCTTCTTTCTCCCTCACTCTATCTCACCTTCCCTCCTGATGCTGAGAATTCTTTCTCTTCTCTCCCCACCAAAAAATTTAAAAGGGGATTTTGTTAAATGGGAGAAGACGTTTGAAATCACCGCGCCTTCCCCCACCTTGAAAGAGATTTCAAGTTGGTAAAAGGCAGTGTGTCCCCCTTCTCACCCCAGTCCCCTGCAAACCCTGTCCCCTACAAAGGTGAAGAGCTTTTTGCCCCCTATAACGAGCACTCCACCCCGATTTTTTTCCTCCTCCGCGGTTAGCACTTAGGCAGCTGTTGGATTCCTGGCTGAATAAACGAGAACAAGAAAGTTTGTCAGGACGCAAGCAGTCCTTGGCTGGTGGCGGTGGTGGGTATTGGCTGTGTCCAGATTTATGCGGGCACCAGAAAACCTGTATCTTTAGGATCGGAGCTTACCTCCCTTAGCTTTTATTGATTGGGCAGCGCGGTAGCACTGACGGAAGAAACTTAAATGGATGGGAAACGAGAGAGCATCTTGCAAAACACACACCCAAGAAAAGGGGAAGATGAAGTGTGTGCTCTAATTTACCATGATAATTCTTTGTATATCGACTGATTAGTTTATATTTCCCCCATTCGTGAAGGTTGCGGTTGTTTATACTTAAAAAAAAAAATAAAAGAACCGCGATTGTGGCAGTCTCGCCCAATTTCCCTTTCGAAAGGGGCGCAGGGCGGGAAGAGACGAGGTTATCGCTGAAACCCGGGAGCCGATGGTTTCGTAGCCTGGCCGCGTAGGCAACTTTGAGAGCGTTATAACCGGACCCAACACCGGCTCCCCTCTCTCTGCCCGCCCCAATAAAGACTAATCCTTGGGAAAGATGGAACCTTTCCACCCATTTCCTCCCTTTTCTCCCTTCCTCCACTTCTCCTCCCATAATTTCTCCTCTAAATCTCGGTTTGACTTTTGAGACCAAGATGTTTGTTTTGTGCCTACACTGTCATAACCCAGTTGTGTACACTATTTGCGTGTTTTGTGGTTTGTTGGGAAGTGAAGGGGGTCTTCATCGAAAGAGAGAATTACTCTAAATATTTTGGCGATGTTTTCCAACATATCACATCTTTGGACTTAACTGCTCTAGGGTTTGAGGGATAAGGTGTGGGGGGATGCGTGTAGTCGGCACAGAGACTGGTCTTGCCGCCTACTTTAACGACCCCCCCACCCCCAGCCGTAGATAAGACCTAGTCCTCTTTAGAGGAAGGGAGGGGGGAGGGGCTGAGGCCGATGTTGGGAGATGGTATGAATAGGGGGAGTGGGTTCTAAAAACATTAACCAAATGGAAGAAAGATAGGGGAGCGGGTCGAACCCGCTCTTTAAACTTCACAAAGTCTTCGTGTCTTATGTTGAAGGGGGGAGGGGAATACGACGCGCATACTAAACGATATTTCACACGCGTCCTCCCTCCCCCCACCCCTGGTATTCTTTCCCCAGATCCCCGCTTCTCTCCAATGGGGAGTGGTTGGGCATTAGTGGGGAAGGAAGGGGGGCAGTTTGCTTGTGGTTGGAGAAGAAAACAGGGTAATAAGGGACAAAGGGGATTGAGAAGGAGAGGCGAGAAGTGGGTGCGTGTATTTTTGTTTTCTTTCCGAAAGGATTCGAGGAAGCGCCCCCCCAAAATCTTCCCCTTTCCCTAGCCCCCCAGTACACACCTCCAAATCCTTTCTCAACTTTGTCCCGGGAGCTGGCAACACCGCGTTGAAGCTGAAATAGGACGAGCAGCCATTTTTTCCTGGGTTTCTCCCGTCCCGCCCCCCCTCCCCCATCGAGCTGCAAAAGAAAAACCCTGGGTTGGAAATGAAAGCGACAGTCTCCATGAGGATCTGTGCGATATTCCGGGAGGGAGATGCGGGGCAAGGGTGTCCGTGTGTGTTTTAGGATGAGTGACCGAGCGAGATATTCGATTACCCTGAACCCGAGTCTTTAACATACTCAATATTATGTCTCCGGGGCAGTTTTTGAGCCCGAGGTATTCTAAGGGCTATCACCCCTGTCCTCCCCCACTCTGAGGTTAAGAAGAGAGGTGCACTTTATCGTTATTGGGGGGAGGTGGGAGAAGGTTGCTCCGGAATTGCAGCGAAGGCTCTAGGGGCGCTTTCACTGCGCTCTGCGTGTATGTGTAACATGACTGCCAGCGCAGAGAGCTGCCATTTTGTCACTGTGGCTGTTGTCACTGGGGAGGGGAGAAAAAAAGGTAAAAATGAAAAGTCTTGCGCCATCTCGGAAACCGCACCACACAACTAGTTTCCAAACGAACTAACTGGGTGTATAGTGACCGATCGAGTGCTTGGCCGCCTCTGCCTGGTCTTGGGGTGTGGGTGGGGGGGCTAGGAGCCGAGGAAGGTGAATGAGGAACCCATATTTCGTCGGTTTCTCTGCAGGAACGTCTCTCCAACTCCCGTGGAGTCGCCTGATATCTTTAAATGGAATGTCCTGTGTCTTTAAATGGAACGTTGTTGTCTACATTCTTTGAAGTAGTAACGTGGAAAGGGATGGGATTTTCAGTGTTAAACGGCTGGACCGAATCAGGTTCACCCATTCCGCCCGCGATCCTTTCCCTACCCCCAATTTGTTGTCTTCTTTCCACATTTTCCTCACCCTGAATCCCGGAGTTAACTTTTACATTGATATTGCCTTTTTTTTTAAACCTGACATTGTTATTTCACTGGAACTGGCTGAAGGTGGGACAAACGCGATCCTTTTTGTGTGTGGGGCAGGGGTGGCGTTAAATGCACCAGACTTTTGATCTCCGATGCCCGCAGCAGCAGCAGCAGCCGCCGCCGCCGCTTCCTACGGGAGGGAACGAATTATTGATGAGTTGGGAAAACGCCTTCCTGGGCTGGGCTCTCCGGGAAGGTAGGTCGCGTTCTTTCTGTTTCTAGTAGGTTATTACAGCGCCTCCGCTGGCTGTCTGCGTTTAGTGGAAGTCCTGGAGTTTCCCCTCCCCCTCCCCTTTTTTTCTTTTAAGGAGATTAAGGTTATGAATATTTCCCTCAAAATAAAAGGAGATTTTTTTTAGAAACAGACGAAATCATTATATTCATAGATCTTCTTGTTTATTACCACAGGGCAAAATTAGTGTCCCCTTCTCTTGGGTCGAGGCACTTTTAAAAAAGCAACATTCTTTTTGGAAGGAAGACTCTTCTGTGAGGCTTGACTAGCCAAACATCTTACAGGTTAAAATATCTGAGTTGTAGCCACCTGTTACAGCCAGACAGTTTTGATTATGAATGAATGAGCTCTCTTGTGAAAACATTCTCCTGTGTATGTCAGTGAGGGGTGTCCCCTTTTGCAGTAATGAAAGAAATCATTATTGTTATTAGGCTTTAGGATATATGAACGATGTTTTGTAGAAGTTTTATTTGTCTGGTTATATTTTATCCAGGCTGATGATTATATTCCCAGAAAGAAAGCTGAGGGACCCAAGTTTTTTAAAAGACCCTTGAAAAACTTGGAGGGTGGTGTAAATATATACACACACTTATTTGTTTTTATTATTACAGTATTGATGAAAGAAATAGATGTTATTTATTGGGGGGAAATGATAAGACTATATATACTTTTAAAACTCTTTACTTTCTGTCCCAGTAACAATCCTAAGACAGAAGTACAAGGGCTAGATTGTGTTCTATGACTTTACCTTAACTATGATTTGCTCAGGGTCACACAGCTAATAAATGTCTTAAGGTCACATTTGAACCCAAGTCCTCTCCACTCCAGGCCTAATACTCTGTCCTCTGTGCCACCTAACTGCCCTGAAGTCACGTATCTTGAAGGACTGAAACCTAGAGAAACAAATGAAAAATATTACTGGTTAAATTGCAGAGAGAGAAGTCCTATTTTATATAATTTTAGTTAAGTTTATGATTTCCTTGATGTCACAATACTTTCAATTAGCTAACTGATCTATATTCTCCTAAGCAGAAGGGACCTTTATTAATCATTTGTTCCAATTTCTCATCTCGAACTTCTTCATTACCACAACAGTGAGGGGGTGGGGTGGGGGTGCCAAGAACACTCAAAAGTAAAAGCCCTATGGAGTTTGGGGTCCAGAAAAAGTTCAGGAACAGTTCTTAGCAATACCTTTGTTTAGCATATATGGTGTAGGAAAAAGTAAATATTCCGACTTATTCAATCAGTAAATCTATATTAAGTGCCTGCCATGTGCTAGGCAATGGACATGCAAAGACAAACATGAAACTGTTCTCTCAGGGAGTATGTATTCTTTATTATCAGTGCCCATGTCTATCTTCTGTATTGCACTTAGTAGGAACTTAATATATATTTGTTGAATTGCCATCTAATGTAGACAGTCCTAACCATGAGACTTTTTCCTTCTCTTTTAACCTTTTTCCTTAGATTTCTTTTTAATTTCCTGGTGGTCTTATTTGGGGGCAGGTGAAAGGAAATGCCTACAGTGATTTAGCTGGTAGCAGCTTGCTGGGATTTCTACTGAGTAAGCCTTCAAGATCCATTGATCAATTATTATTGACCCCTTTTGGAGGCATGACCTAAGCCACTGAAGAATGATAATCTGTGCCAATACTTAAAGAATCTCTGGAGGGGCTAGTACCACTTTAGGCCTTAGTCAGGTCAACAAGTCAACAAGCATTTATGAAACACCTACTATTGCCATTACTTTGTTAAGTGCTGGGCATACCCAAAATAAAACCACCATCACCAAATATATAGAACTTCCCTCCCCTCCCTTCCCTCCCAAACAACAGCAACTTTAAAGAAAAAGTTCCTCATGGAGCTCACAGTCAAATGGAGGAGACAGTTTCCCAAGGACTATGTAGAAATAAGCTACATCCAGGATAAATTGGAGATAGTTTCAGAAGAAAGATACTAGCATTAAAGGGGAACAGAAAAGGCTTCTTGCAGAAGATAGGATTTCAACTGAGCCTTGAAGAAGGAAGCCAAGAAAGGCAGGAGGTGAAGGTTAAAGTCATAGAAGACAGTCGGTGAAAATGCATGGTTCAGCATAATGACAATGCCTCAGTTTACTCTTCTGTTAAATTAAGAGGATTGGATTCAACTTTAAAGTCCCTTCCAGCTCTAAAGCTTTAATCCTATGATCCTGTCAGTGTCATAGAGTTCTTATATGTGAAGTAATGTGGAGCAGGAGATTTAAAATTAGAGAACATAGATTCAAATCTAGACTTTGACTTATCATCTCCGTGAAGGTGAGAGCAAGTCACATAACTTCCTTGGGCCACACTGCAAAATGATGGGGTTAAGATTTTATGAATTCCAGCAGCAGCAGCAGCAGTACAGAATGTTTTTCAAGTGTTAGAGGAGAGTTCTTTTGAGAGGCAGAGAGTGATGGTAGAAAAGGCATTGACTATGAGGTCACTGGATATGGGTGCAAAAGTGCTTCTGATAATTACTACCTGGGTAACCTTGGGCAAGTCACTGGCCCTCCCTGGGTCTCGGTTTTTTATCTGTAAAATGAGACAGTCGGACTATGAGCGGCCTCTAAGATTTCTTCCAGCTCCAGATATATGAACTAACTGCGTGACTACTCTATACTACATTAATACGCTTTGCATGTTTTTATTTAGAATTTGATTATAAAATATTTGGTGTTTAAATATTTGCCCTATGATTATACTTTTTGTAACCTTAAAACACCATACATATGGAAATTGATATTGTTATAAGAGGAATCAGAGCTGAAGAATTGTCTTAAACTACACACATTATTATGTTATATGCATTGACTAGCACTCACACCAGATCCTTGGAGTAGAGTATAGCCAGCCAGTCAGCAGTAGCATGATATGAATTATTAAAAAGCATAGAGAACCAAAAACTATAGCTTCAACCACTTCCTTTTCCACTAAACATTTTTTTCTTCACTAAAGTACTAACAAACAGACTGATTTGATTTTTAGCTTTTTACTGCCTCTGGCCTCTAGTACTTATATTAAGGATTGAGAAAAATATATGACCCTTAAGAAGGAAGGGCCAAGACAAAAATTAACAAGATACTGAAAAATCAGAATTTTACACTTTTGAGAAGATATCAAACCATATATCAAGCTCAGTCTTTAGCAGCTAATAATATTTCTGTAATAGTTTAAGATTTATAAACACTTTCCTTACATTGAGCCAATGAGATAATGTATTTTTCCCATTTTCTGAAGAAGGAAACTGAGGCTCAAAGAGATTGTGGCTTACCCAGAATCACACAGCAAACATGTGGGAGCCAGGATACACGGTGTCTTCTAATTGGAAAGGCCCATGCCGTTTCTACCATAGTATGCTACCAACTAAGTCATTCTCTAAAAGCAAACTTGCTTTTTGGAAGACAAGGTGGGGGAAGAATGGGAGACAAGGCAGTCATACCTGTGAGTTCCTAATTATGTAGCATTCCTGGTTTGGAAATGCCTTCAGCTATGTCCAGATAGGCTGTTTGTCTTCTACTTAGAATCTTAAAGAATTGAGTTGGCCCACTGAAAGGCTAAGTTACCTACCCACAACCACATACTTTATATATGTCAAGGGGCAAGCCTTGAAGCAAAGTTGGCCCTGATTCTAAGACCAACCACTATGTCCCACTCCAACATGCTTCTAGCCTCTGCAAGCTTGAATGATTTACAGCAATTGCTATTTGAAAGCCTACATAGCATTATGTGCCAGAGTTTGTGCTATTTTTCCAATCTTGTAACCTCAGAGCAGCAGTTCTTTCTTTTTTGTGTCCTGGACTCTTTTGGCAATGTAATGAACCCTGTGGACTTCTTCCCAGAATAATATTTTTATATGCATAAAATAAAACCCATAAGACTACAATGGAAACTACTTACATTATAATATACTTCTTTAAAAAAATTTTTTAAATAAATGGACTCCAAGTTAACCCCTGTCCTGGAGCTTTAGTCCAAATTAAGTACACCAAATTGAAAATTTTAAACTGTAGAACTGTTGGTGATCCTGACTTTGATTAGTAGGTGGCACAGTAGATAAGAGTGCTGGTAGCCAAGAGTCAAGAAGACCTGAGTTCAAATTTGACCTCCCACTTACTAGCTGTGTGACCTTTGAGAAGACACTTAATCTCTATTTGCCTCAATTCCCTCATCTATAAAATGGGAGATAATAATAGCACTTAACCTCCCAGAGTTGTGAGGATCAAATGAGATATTTGTAAAGTGCTTAGCACAATCTGGCACATAGTAAGCCTATATGAATGTTATCTATTATTATTTTTTTATTGTCTTCATTATCTTTCCTGTTTGGACTCTTCTTTGAGTGTTTGTCCTCCTATGAGTTTATAATTTTTTAACTTTATATTTTGGTTATTTATGTGAAATGTCCTCATAGGCAAAGACCTTATTATTTTCTTATTGCTAGTACTTAGCACAATGCCTTTCATGCAATAGTTACTTTTATAAATGTTTTTTACAATTACAATTGAATTACCTCTCAGACTATTCTTTATCTCTCTGGTTGGCTCCCTTTATCTACTTGTCAAATTAGCTCAGTATAGAAATATATTGTAGATTGGTGATAGACTACTTATTTAAATAAATTTGACAGGACATCAAAATTGCTAATGTGGTTCCAGTTATTTAAGAAGATAACACATTGCATCATTGTGCAGAGGAGAGATACAATTTATAGGTCTCTTGTCTTTTCGAGTCTTCTATTCTGCCTTAAAACTCAGGGTACTGATTCCCTCAGTAAGCATCTCTTCAATCAGGTTTAAACTTTAAGAATATATCTAACATTTAGATATTTTTATATCATAAATGATAGGTAGCAAAATAACGAGAGAGAAACAATGCCAAAAGTTTGGAGATTGATGAAAGCTTCTCCTGGATAGCATTTTTTATTTAATTAAAATTATTTTCAAATGAGATAAACAACACCCTGTTTTTCTGTCCTATTTTCTAAAACACAGAAAACACTTCATTACAGATTGTTGTAATGGTGTGCAATTGAATGCAAAATTTTGTAAAGAAGAAATATTTTATTTCCTTCTCTGCAACTTTGGAATTTATAGTTGAAAGTCAACGTGGAGGTAATATAGTTTGCTGCCTTCATTTTATAGTTAATGGAAGCTCACAGTGTAAAGTGACTTGCTTCAGACAGAACTTCTTCTAAAATAGGTTCATTTATTTTCATGAAGAAACTGAGACTTAGAGAAATGGGGGAAAGAAGTCATATAATTAGAATTGGTTTTTGAACACAAGACTTCAAACATGGTTGGGCCTAAGTACAGTTGGGAAATACTTTTGATTCTCTCACATATCTCCTGTTAAAACCTGCTCCAAGGACAGGATCCGATATCAGTAATATAATTTATTGTGAATTTGAGTTTATATATTTCCTTTCAAAAGATATTTCTATTTTGTGATACTGATGAATGAGGAAATTATTAGTTTCCCTATTTGGGAAGTAGGAGACCTATATTTATTCTCCAATGACATTGGGTATGTGTCAAATTCTGTTACCTTTTTGGCTTGAGATAGAGGGTTAAAAGAATTCCTTGAAACATAACTACACATAAGACTGACCATATTTCCAAGCCTTGTATGTCCTTAAAAGCCATCCAGAGGATCAGTTCTAGTGGGGAAGCCACCATACCGAGCACCATCAACTACTAATCAACTGTTACCTATGGACAGATAAGCCCAAGATCTGACAGTGCTTGTGCATGTGCACACGACTTACATCCAGCCCATCCCCTGTAGCCATCATCCATGGGAACAACCCTGGTAGAGATGCCACCTAAGAACTACTTCTGTAGGTTCTATAGACATAGTGACTAATGACCAGAAAACAAAAAGTTATCACTACCAAAGCCCTTGGCACTGTCAAACATTTAAATAGATGTGGTTTTATCAATGGAAATTTCACTGAAGAAAATACATTGTCATCTGATTTGTCACTACACTAAGGGACTTCTGATCCTTATCATCTGATTTGCTGCTAAACCTTCCATACTAACTTGTTTTTTTATTAAATGGCGAGCTTGAGAACAGGGGCTATCTTTTTATTTGTATCCCAAGTGCTTAGCACAGAGTATTTTAAACAGAGTATGCTTTTTATTCATTTATTCAGCTAGTAATAATAGCTAAAATATAGCATTTGATGGTCTACATAGCATTATGCATGTATTATCTTATTCGATCTTCAGAAAAACTCAGTAAAGTAGATATTATTTTTACTCCCATTTCATAGATGAATAAACTGAGCTTAAAAATGGTCACACAGTATCTGAAGGATTCAAATGTAGGTCTTCCTAACTTGGGAGTTCAGAATTCTATCCTTTAGCCAAGCTGCCAGAGATAGTATCCCTACTATTTAGTTCCCAACATCCAAAACCCCTAGTATCAAACTTCAGTTGTCTACTTATCAGCATAACTACCAATTGTCTTCTCCCTTATTTCTCTTCTGACTTCATTTGTTATTCTTCAATTTGGAATTGTCCCCAATGCAAAGAATATAAGCTTAATATTTCCTGAGCCATCCTTACTCCAGATATCTTACATAAGCCATTATTCCCCTACTTATGTACTGTATCGGTTTATAGCACTTCCCCAATCTCATTCAATTCAGCTTCCCTTACTAATTCCAGTTACTCTGTTCATTTGAACAGCTGCAGAACAATTAGCTGTACATCTGTAAATGTGGCTTTTTTAATCATATGCCCCGCAACTGTGATGTTTCCAGTTTCTTTAACAATGAAAATAGCTTGCTATCTATTAAAACTCTAGCAGAACTGTTCCATTTTTCATCTACTTGTTATTTGTTTGGAATCACAATGTTTGGACTTTTAATACCTCAGTCCCTGATGCACTATTTTTGAACAAGTAGAAAGGGCAATTAGAAAATAAAGACAGGAAGAGAACTAGCAGAGCAGATAATACATACAGAAGGAATCTGGAGCCAACACTTATTTTGTGATCATCAAGGAATCAATTTTCAAGATAGGTGCAAGAAGGGAAGCACTGACAATAAGAAAAACAGTATCAAAAGGGCAAATATCTCTGAAAAAATGATTGAAAAGACATCAGAAACAAATAACCAATTTTCCTATTTTCATCATGTCAATAAAATCCCTAGAAGAAACATTATGATGTGTTCAACTTGAAGTTGGGATCCCTGAGTTTGAATCTCACCTGAGATACTTGCTGTATAAATTTGGACAAGTTATTCAATTTCTCACGGCTTTGGTTTCTTCATCTTTAAGATGAAAGGGTTGTATTTGACAACTTCTAAAAAATCCCTTTCCATTCTAAATCTAGGATATGAATGATCTGCACAGATAAGCAAAAATAAATTATTTCCTCTAGCAGATTACAATTACACAATTGACTGAAAGGCAAAGAGTACAAGATCTACTATTTGTTTATTTTTTACAAGACACTCAACTCACTCTAGCAAAGTTCAGTTTTAAAGACTTCCAACCAGGTATCTCCATGCCTTTGCTAAAACTATCTAAGATTCTTCAGTAAATATAGCCAGAATGGTAACTTTGTTCTTCAGTCCCCTGGTTTTATTGTTAAGTAAGGCATAAAACCTTACAAGAAATGCTAGAAGATACATATTTGCCTCTGTTATGGAAGACTATTCTTTACATAGTCCTAATTTAAGAAGGATTTCTAATATATGGAGTCCTAACCCCAGGATACTTTATGAACTCTTATACCTCAGATTGATCAAAGAAAGAAGAACAGAAGTAATAAGTAGAAAAGTAAATATTTACAACAAAGATCTGGAAACTAAGGATATGTCCATCAATTGGCAAATAGTTGAGCAAATTTTGACATCAGAATGTGATGGAATGTTTTTAAACTTTTAAGAAATGATGGGGGATAGTGAGGTAGCTCAGTGAATTGAGAGCCAGATTTAGAGATGACAGCTTTGGTTCAAAATCTGACCTCAGACACTTTCTAGATGTGTAACTGCAGGCAAGTCACATAAAACCCATTGCCTAGTCCTTACTGTTCATCTGCCTAGGAACCATGACACAGTATTGATTCTAAGATGGAGGGTAAGAGTTGTACATTTTTTTAAAAAAAGAAGAAATGATGAAGTAGATGGTTTCAGAGAAGTTTAAGAAGACTTGTATGAACTGGTATGGAGTGAAGTGAGAACCAGGGTACCAGTCTATACAGTAACAATAATAATATTTTATTTTTTAAAATAATATTTTAGAGATAGTTTTGAAGTACTTAATAATTTTTATTCAAGAATGACCAAGTATGATTTAAGTTGGACCAATGATGAATCATCCTACTTAATTCCTAACAGAATGATACACTATGTAGAAGGAGATATACATTTTTGGACACGACTATTGACAGAATGTATTTTGTTTTACTTGACTATGCATATTTGTCTTAAGGGTTTTGTTTTTCTTTTTTCTCAAAAAGAGATGGATTGAAGGAGGGAAAACTTGTTAGTTGAAAATATATATATATATATATAAGGTGGGTGGGGAACAGCTAAGTAGCACGATGACTACAGCACCAAGCCTGGACTCAAGAAGACCTGGGTTCAAATCTTGCCTTAGACACTTTATAGCTATGTGACTCTGGGCACAGACCAAAGTTAAGGTTTTAAATTGTTGTGTGTGTGTGTGGGGAGGAATAAAGGACAAAAAATTTAATTACAAAAAATAAGTTAGTAGACACATAAATACTACGTGGTTTCCATTGTGTGTGGTCTATCACTCAAATTAGACTAGCCTAACCATCCACACAAGAAAAACCAAATGGATGAAAAGTGCCTGTTTTCCAGATTGTGATAAATAATTATTGTATTAGCCCATCATTACAAATATCTTGGACAAACTCCGGGTGATCAGTGAGTTGTGCCCAGAATTAACTAAAGTGTAAGAGAACAGAATGAATTGCATTTGGAAACCCTATAGGGCTAAATCTTCCACCACATTGGGTGAGTTAGAGAACTCACTCATAAAGATGATGGATTTATGGGAAGAAGTAGACACAATGGTACAGGACAAGGAAACCTGAATAGATTTCCTTGTGGAAATAGTGGTGGTACCATTAGAGGAAGTAACTGCTTTGATGAGATTACCAATCCAATGAAGTATGAGATGATTTCTGATTATATCTCTGATGTCTTGAGTGGATAGAGCGTGAACTTTCCTTCTCTTTTTTTCTCCGATATCTATTCCAGGAAGATTGAAAGGGATGGATAAGTGAATTCTTTTTTTTCCTTTTCTTAGTTACTTAATTCCAAAAATAGCCTTTTAGTCCTGGATACCACTGTCAAGTTCAAAGAAGGCAGAAGAAAGGAAGTAGAAGATGAGGAAAGGATTTTGTTTTATACCATTTCCATATACTTTACTCATTTACATGCCATTTTGTTGTATCGTTATAAAAACCCTAAGAAGGAGGTAGCTAGATGGTTCAGTGGATAGAGCTCTGGGTTTGGAGTCAGGAAGACCAGAGTTCCAATCTGGATTTCATATATTCACTGGGTGTGGAACCCTAGGCAAGTCACTTAATCTATTTGCCTTAAAACAAACAAAAATAAAAATCCTAAAAGATAGGATGGGCAGATGATCTTTGCATTTTATAGATGAGGAAACTGAGATGAGTCCAAGTTAGTTTTATAGTACCAGTTCAACAGGCATTTATTAAGTACTTGCAAGACATTATATTGATCCCTGGGAAGATGAAACCAAATTTAAACAGTTCCTGCCCTCAAAGAGATTAAATCCTACTGGAGTCCCCAGCTGGAAAATGTCAGAAGCCAGATTTAAATTCAGATAATTTAGGAAGAAAAAAAGAGAGCACAAAGGGAAGCAGAAAAAGTCCCCATAGGTGGTAGCCCAGAGCTGAGCCTTGAAGGACACTAAGAGGCAAAGTTGATTAGGACATATATTCCAGTATATATTGAATTTAAGGCACTGAGATGAGAGGTGGAGTGCCAAGTTAAGGGAGCACCAAGTAGCTCAGCTAGAATGCAAAGTATGTAGAGGGTAGGAATTAGCAAAATAATAATAATAAAATAAAATAAAAAATAAAAACTTTTTTTTTTTAATTTTTATTTGGTCATTTCCAAACATTATTCATTGGAAACAAAGATCATTTTCTTTTCTTCCCTCCCCCCCTCCCTCCACCTCTCCCACAGCCAACACGCAATTCCACTGGGTATCACATGTGTTCTTCATTCAAACCCATTTCCATGTTGTTGGTATTTGCATTAGAGAGTGTTCATTTAGAGTCTCTCCTCAGTCATATCCCCTCCACCCCTGTAGTCAAGCAATTGCTTTTCATCGGTGTTTTTACTCCCACAGTTTATCCTCTGCTTGTGGATAGTGTTTTTTAGATCCCTGCAGATTGTTCAGGGACATTGCATTGCCACTAATGGGGAAGTCCATCACCTTCGATTGTACCACAGTGTATCAGTCTCTGTGTACAATGTTCTCCTGGTTCTGCTCCTCTCGCTCTGCATCACTTCCTGGAGGTTGTTCCAGTCTCCATGGAATTCCTCCACTTTATTATTCCTTTTAGCACAATAGTATTCCATCACCAACATATACCACAATTTGCTCAGCCATTCCCCAATTGATGGGCATCCCCTCGTTTTCCAATTTTTGGCCACCACAAAGAGCGCAGCTATGAATATTCTTGTACAAGTCTTTTTTCTTATTATCTCTTTGGGGTACAAACCCAGTAGTGCTATGGCTGAAAAATAAAAACTTTTAAGACTAACTGCAGCCAGATTGTGAAGGGCTTTAAATTACAAGTTGAGGTATTTGTATTTTATACTAGAAGCAATAGGGAAGCCATTTAAGTTTCTTGATCAGAGGAATGATATGGTCATATTTGTCCTTTAGGACTTTTATGTTGGTAGTTCAGTGGACAGTGTATTTGTAGAGGGGAGAGTCTGGAAGCTGTGAGTCACCACAGGAGACTCTTTTCAGTAAGTAGCCTAATTGAAAGGTGATGAGGAACTGAACTAGAGTTTTATAAAAAATATTTATTTTTTTAATTTTTTTTTAAACCCTTACCTTCTGTCTTGGAGCCAATACGGCTCCACGGCAGAATCGTGGTAAGGGCTAGGCAATGGGGGTCAAGTGACTTGCCCAAGGTCACACAGCTGGGAAGTGTCTTGAGGCCAGATTTGAACCTAGCACCTCCTGTCTCTAGACCTGGCTCCTTATCCACTGAGCTACCCAGTTGCCCCCAAAATATTTTTTTAAATATGAGGATAAAAAGGATTTCTAAACTCTAAGGGATTCTAACTCCACCCAAATAAAACTCCCTGATCCCAAAAGGAACCTCTTCTGTTTTCACAGGCTACACTAATCCTTCCTAATCTGTCTAACCTAACTTTATACTATTCTAAATAAACTAACAATAAACCTTATAGTTTTTAATTCACGTCCAAGTTATAAAAATAAGTAGGTCTAGAAATGGGAGGTCCTGGATTCAAATTTGGCATTAGATACTTACTAGCTATGTGTCTGGGCAAGTCATTTAGCCCCATTTGCCTAACCCTTACAGCCCTAGGGTTTAAACAAAGAAAAAGGGAACAGATGCTGGAGATGGCTTGCAAGTAGAATCATTAAGACTTGGCTATTGATCAAATATGGGGGGGGAGGAGAGAGAGAAAGGATCAAGCCATTAAGCATTTTTTCAACATTTACTATATTCCTGCCTGGTTCTAACCATTAGGGCTACCAAGAAAGGCAAAAACTATTCCTGCCTTCAAGGAGCTCACAGTCTAATGTAGAAAGACAAGACATAAAAGAAAACTGAAAAGGGAAAGAGCAACCTTGGGGATATGGTAGAGAAAGCGCATAGTCCGAAAGGCAGCCTGGAGATGAAAGAAGACATGTCTGACTTGCCGCCTCCTTCAAATGGAGGTTCTGGGAGGAACCAGCCAATCAGAGGAAGAGGCTGCAGGGACCCAGTGAACCTCCAGAGTGTTTCTGTGACACAGCAGAGAAAGTCAGGTGAGTCTGGAGCAGAACCTGAAAAGAGAAATGATGGGGAATGACCCAAAACATCCCAAACAAAGCAATTGTTAGAAGAAAAAGGGACCCTGAAGCACCATTTTCTGCTCTCCAGGGAGCTGAGGTCCAAAGATGTGTTATACCTACTTGGTGTGAGACAGGTGAGGAGGACTGTGACTGGGGTGCAGGGCCAGGAATGGAGCTCCGTTTCTCTCAGTGTCCAGGCCAGCACTCGTTGCACTTTGCCACCCTTGGCCAAGGTCATATGGTCAGCCCTCGGCAGCTGTGTATCTCCTGACTGCTGCAAGTCTTGCGTTCATTCTTTCTGAGGCTGATGTCATGGAGGACCATGAGCACACTCCCATAAATCTGCCCACTGTAACGATTGGCTTAAGAGGCCGTAGGGCATTTCCAAATACCTAGGATGAGAAAGGGGGAGGGACCATTAGCAATTCTCTGGTACCCTCCTAAGAGGCCCCTCAGTGCTGTAGTTTGGTCCCAGGACTGAGTAGCTTTCTCTTCTGAGTAGTAGAGACCTCGAGGCTTAGACAGAGGTTCTTGACTGAGATATGGGTCCAGCTTCAAACGCCATGCTGATTTTTACTAGCTGTGCAACCGTGGACAAGTCACTTAATTTTCATATATAACATGGTGATACTTTTAAAAGCTGCCTCACGAGGATATCTTAAGACTCAAATGATATGCCAATTTTAAAGCATAAATGATGATTATCCTTTGTCAGAGAGACTGTCAGAGGGGGGTGAGGTGGTAAGAAGCAAAAATAAGTGAAGAAGGGACAACTAGGTGGCTCAGGAGAAGAGTGCCAGGCCTAGAGATGGGAAGTCTTAGGTTCAGATCTGGTGTCAGATACTTCCTAGCCTTGTGATCTTGGGCAAGTCCCTTAACCCCAATTGCCCAGCTCTTCCTGCTTCTTTGCCTTAAAACCAATACTTAGTATCAATTCTAAGACATGAGGTGAGGGCTTTTTTCCCCCCAAGTGAAGAAAGAAGGAGTGAAGGAATGAGAGGACTTCACATAACCAGCAGGCTGATGAGCCTTTGAATGCTAGAGAGTTGACTACTGGTGTTTCTAGGAGAGGCAGAAACTGCTCTGCAAAGCCAAGAACAGAACCAGGTTGTACAGGGACTGTTCATCCATCCATCCCCCAGAAGGTCTGTACTGCCAGATCTCTGGTGCCTTCTGTGGTGATGATGAGAACTGAGTGTGGCTTGTATGGGGTGGTGCATTAGAGGGAGGAGGGAAGAGAGAGATTTAGCAGAATTACTGTCAGATTTAGTAAAGTGCCTTGTGTGCTATTTGGAGGAAAGGAGCTCTGGAGAGATCTACCTCAGTACAATAATAATGAAAACTCCTTTTGTGGACTGGCGGTTTGTTTATCTGGAGTAGTCTCACTGTTAGCTCAGTAGTGATGGTGGGTGGGTCCATCAACAGGTCTTATACAGAGGCATCAGGAAAAGGAAGGGAGGGAAAAAAATCAATTATTTCACTTATTTTGAGTGCCTACTGCAGAGGGCATATGGCTCAGCCCTGCATGTGGATAGATATAGATGTTCATGGCCTTGAGAAATTTAGTCAAGTTTAGGAGGTGAGATTTTTACACAAAAAAGCAGGTATATGAGTAAGTGCTAAACTGTATGGCACAGATTGAGTGCTCTTAGGGGGATAAAAAAGTGGTGGTGGCGAGGATGAGAAAGGAAGGGAAGAGAAGAAAGATAGCAAGAATAGGAGAGGCCTACTCCCTTCCCTTGCACCATGCTTCTCTTTCCCCCTAGGAGGCCAAACTAATGATAAAGAGAGGTCTCCATCATTGTCAGTGGAGACAGACTACAATTTGCCTATCCTCTCACCTCAGGGAATTGGCAGAAGGTTGGGACCGTCCTAACTAGCTGCCCCTAGGTTGGATGATTCCTGTGAATGAGGGTAATTGGCTAATCTGAACAAGAATCTCGTAGGTGTCTGAGCTTGTAGAATGAGATGAAGTGAGCCGAGAAACTACCTAGCATCAATTCTTGGCAAATTTTCTTTCGTTTACCCAGAGCTAAGAGCAGAGATGAAATTGCGCCCCCATTGCTGGTGATGTAGATGGGGTAGGAGAGGAGGAGGCAGGCAAGCAGCAGACCCTGGATGCTTTTCCTGTTCTGGGACTCCAGCCAGGAATGGACATCCTTGCCATCCAGTACTGCCATCTCCATTTTGCTGCTAGGGGAGAATGTGCCAGAATATTTGCATCTTTCAGTAGCTCGTTCTTTATCCTGGCCTATTTCTTCTACCAATGTTTAAGTGTCCACTATGTCCAAAATACTATACATTTTTAATTTAGTCCCTAGAAGTCTGTTTTTTGAACCTTCTTTGGGAATCCTAAAATCTTGTGTTTCTTTCCTTCACTCCATTTCACCACATCATGCTTTTCCTTTTATTCAGTTACTCCCCTTAGAAGCTACCTCCCCTTGGATCCCTCCCCTTAATGGTGAGATTCACAGATTCATAAATAGAACTGGAAGAAACCTTAGAAGCCATTTGGTCCATTTTACAGATGAGGAAGCTGACCCTAAAAGTAGGCAGTAAATGCCCTCTTTTCTCTTCCCGTCTGAATGAACACACTTCAATTCCGTTGAGCCAAGAATTATTGATCTCTTGCTATGCAGAAATAAGTCCTTGTCCTCAAGAAGTTTCTTCTTGGGATGGCAACATACAAGTATAAAAAGAAGAAAGGTAATTGAAGGAGACAGAGGGAGAAAGAGGTGGGGGATAGAGAAAAGGGGAGAGAGGAAAGACAGGTGAGAGAGGAAGAAATATTTCCGGCTGGAGGACTGGTGTAGGGATATGGAATTAGGGAAGTTTTATAGATGAAGGGGCCCCTGAAATGAGCTTTGAAGGAAGAGAAAGATTCTAAAAGATGAAGATGAGAAGGGAGGGCAGGCCAGGAAGGGAGGTTAGATTTTAGTCATACAAAGAGATAGGAGCTGGAATGTCAAAATCGGGGAAGTGCCAGGCTTTTAGAGGACAGGAAGCAAGGAGTAATAGGAGGAGAACAATAGTAGAATAATTTTTTGATTCAGCACCCTTTTCCCTGACCCCCAGCATTTGCCCACTTCTCAGATGTTAAATAACACCTACTATTTGATCAACACATCTCCTCTGCATTTCTTAAGTTGCCTACATAGCTGGTTGGTGTGGGCCGAGCTACCTCCACACTGCTGATGGCACCAAATCCAACTTTACATCTTTGGAAATGGGCACTCTGCCTTTGCTGGTTGGTTTTATGGTGTGTGGCATGGCTCTACATATAGCTGGGCACTTTAGGAAAGCCTTTCTAAGGATGTTCCTCTGCTAACTCTGTTTTGGGTCATTATGATATAGTGGGAAATGACTATTTGGAGCAAGAACACTTGGATTCAGGTCTTACCTCCAATAGTCAGCTATGTAATCTTGAGCAAGTCACTTAAAAAGCTTTGGCCTCAGGTTTCCCATCTGTAAAATGGGGACAATCAAGGGTTTTTATGAAGAATAAATGAAATGTTGCACATAGTGTTTTGTAAACTATAAAATGTTGATCCATAAGTATTTGTACTGTTTCCTAAGAATAAAGACTTTTCTTCTCATTTTAGTCTCAAGCCCTTTTGTCACTTTGTAATTCATTTTCCTTTTTAAAAACAACAATAACAAAAAATACTTACCTTCTGTCTTAGAGTTGATACTTCAGGGGACAGCTAGGTGGCTCAGTGAATTGAGAGCCAGGCCCAAAGATGGGAGGCACTGGGTTCAAATTTGACCTCAGTCACTTCCTAGCCGTGTGACCCTACAAAAAAAAATCGATACTTCAGATGTAACTGACTTCTTATTCCTTTATATATATTTTTTAAAACCTTTACCTT
Source organism: Monodelphis domestica (assembly GCF_027887165.1). NCBI lineage: Eukaryota > Metazoa > Chordata > Mammalia > Didelphimorphia > Didelphidae > Monodelphis > Monodelphis domestica. The sequence goes on along the minus strand of NC_077227.1, from coordinate 160,598,978 downwards.
CTGTCTTAAAATCAATACTACAGGGGGCAGCGGGGTGGTTCAGTGGATTGAGAGCCAGGCCCAGAGATGGGAGGTCCTGGGTTCAAATATGGCCTCCGACACTTCCTAGCTATATGACCCTGGGTAAGTCACTTAACCCCCATTGCCTAACCCTTACCACTCTTCTGCCTTGGAAAACCAATGCACAGTATTGATTCTAAGATGGAAGGTAAGGGTTAAAAAAAAGAAGAATCAATACTAAATTTTGGTTCCACGGCAAAAGAGCAATAAGGGGCTAGGCAATGGGGGTTAAGTGACTTTCCCAGGGTCACAGCTCAGAAATGCCTGAGGTCATATTTGAACCCAGAACCTTTCAACTCCAGACCTGAGTTCATCTTCCTTTATTTTTTTTTCATCTTCCTTTAAATGACTGATAATTAAGTGTTTGAGTTACCTACAAATATTGCAAGGTAAATGTATCACAAGAATAGATAAAAATATGGTATGGATTCAGAGCCTAAGTTGGCCTGGTACGTCTTGAACATTTTAGACTTGCATGGTCCCATTCTGCAGGCTCCCAAGGGTGTCATTCAGTAAGCCTCCGAAGTCATGTGTACTTGAAGGTAAGATGCCATTGTTCTGAGTCAAAGAATGAACCCTGTAATGAACTGGTCCCTGTTATGAGAGATGGGCTTGGGAGTGCAAGGAGCATGGGGAGAAATGAGTCAAGGAATTTTGCTCCAGCAAAAATAGAAGGGATGCCATTCAGTTAAAGCTGTAGCAGAGATTCAGGTGAGCCAAATGTAATTACTTCTGGCAAAACTAAGGAGTCTTTAATCACCACAAGTGGTCAGTTCGGACAGCACCAGCAGAGGACGAGTTGCAAAGTCAGATTTGTATAAACAGTGAAGCCACTCTGTATTTGACTGGCAGCAATTGGCTTAGGGAGGGAGTTGGTCACTTATCCTACATGACACCCACAGTCAAGTTACTTCAAATCTGGCCTCATGCTTCCTAGCTGTATGACCCTGGACAAGTCACTTCACCCCATTTGCCTAGCCCTTACTGCTCTTCTGCCTTGGAACTGATATGGATTCCATGATAGAAGGTAAGGGCTTGGGGGAAAAAGATAAGGAATAAGAAGTCAGTTACATCGAGCTGTGGGAGCACACACAAAGGGTATCAACACCCAAGTATACATTACTTTGCATGGATTATTTTTTGGTGAAAAGCTTCTTGAGATGAAAATAATAGCTTATATTTCTATAGTACTATTTGGGGTTTTTTTTTTTAATTTTTACCTTCTGTCTTAGAATCAATACTGTATTTGGTTCCAAGTCAGAAGAGTGGTCGGAGGCTACATTTGAACCCAGGACCAGATTCCATCTCTAGGCCTGGCCCTCAGACCACTGAACCACCTAGCTGTCTACCTCTGTAGCTTTTTCAAAGCAATTATCTATTTTGATCTTCGTGATTCTGGTGAATTAAAGATTATTTGACAAACTAGGGCACTGAAGTCTGCATAGCTGAAATGTCTTACCCAAGGTAGCAAATCATCAAACCCTGGCCAGGGGTGGGGTGTGTAGAAAAGAAAGATAGCCACCCAGGGTGCAAAAAAGTAATGCTTTGTTTTTCTGTTACTTCTTATAAATATTTTTAATGCCAGAAAATTCTCTTCTCCGTGATGTATACATAGTTACTTAATCTGTGACAAGTCAGGTTGCTAGATTGAGAGAAAGCTGAAAACCTCTAAGGGACAATAAAACACAGAGCACACCAGACTGCCTAAAGTGGAGGTACAAATGCCTTTCTTTGATTCAAGCACTTACTAAGGCCTGCTGGGTTCTACAAAGGCAAGAAATGGAACAATCTAAAGGAAGTTACATATAGCCAGTTAAGAGAAGAACTAGCACTAGGACCCAAGTGTCTCCAAGTTTCCTGCCTGGTGCTCAGAGCTCTGTCTACAACTCTGTCCTGTCCCTTCGCCCTCCACTGCATCCCCATCAAACTTGCTGTTTGTGAGGATTGGTCCTTTTCATGACTAGACCTTTACTAAGTATCCTTTGGCTGGGGTACAGCTTTTAAAGCTTAGGGAGTAGTAGTGATAGTGGTGGTCCTTTTGAAAATGATATTATAGGAGCAGCTAGGTGGCTCAGTAGATGGAGAGCCAGCTCTGGAGGCAAGAGGACCTGGGTTCAAATGTGGCTTCAGACACATAGATTTGTAGTCTGGGTAAGTCACTTAACCCCCATTGTCTAGCCCTTACCTCTCTTCTGCCTTGGAACCAATACCGGGTCAGAAGGTAAAGGGAAAGAGAGAGAGAGAGAGACAGACAGAGACAGACAGAGACAGACAGACAGACAGACAGACAGAGAGAAAGAAAATAAATAAATCATTGCCCAGAGCAGCTAGGGAGCACAGTAGATAAAATATCAGGCCTGGAAACAAAAGGATCTGGGTTTGAACACTTCTTAGCATTGTGACCCTGGGCAAGTTACTTAATCCTATTGCCTAGCCCTTACCCTTCTTCTGCCTTAGAATCAATACTTAGTAGCGATTCTAAGACAAGGGTTGGGGGAAAACCATACTGCAAATATGTTGCTTTGTTGAGTGGAGCAAACCAAGATTTTCAACTCAATGGGAAAAAATATTTCAGCATTTTGAATACATTAATTGAAATAAAAACTTTAAGACATTGATACTTTAATTTACAAATTAAAGGGGACTTCAGGTGAAATGAGGGCTGACTATGGTAATCTCATTTTCCAGGGTCTAGGCAGATTAGCTGGAATGGGCAAGCCAGTAACTGGAAGTATAATAATAAAAGCTAGTATTTATATAGTGCTTTAAAGATTGCAAAGTGCTTTATACATTATCTTATTTGATACTTCTAGAGGGCAGGATAGTCTTAGGGGAGCAACTGGAATTCAGAGAGGAGGGAAGTAGTGGTTTTCCTCATCTCTGAATTCCAGGGAAGGGGGAAATCGATGAAGGTTTGGGATCATATTCTGTCTAAACTCTAGGAAAGTTTGCTTTATTTTTTATTACTGAGTTTACTAAATAACTCAACAATTTCTTGTATCTCCTCAGTGCAACACATTGTGCTAGATGCTAAGGAAACAGAAAAGTAAGGAAGATATGACCCTTGCCCTGTGGTTGCTTAGTCTGATCATTGTAATTATATTTGTAAATTAACTGTAAAACAGAATGTGAAAAGGACAGAGATTTCCCTCCCTCCCCTCATTTCCAAAGTGGGGAATCCTAGATAGGTTTAATGGAGGGGGTGCCAGTTGAACTAGGCCATAATAGTTAACAGTAGCTAGTTTATGTAATTCTTTAATGTTTGCAAAATACTTGTGTGTGTGTGTGTGTGTGTGTGTGTGTGTGTGTGTGTGTGTGTGCACGAGCACATACATAGATACATCATCTGACTCTTATAACAACCCTGTAAGAAAGATTCTCACTGTTCTCTTTATATAGATGGAGAAACTGAGAGGTAAATGACTTGCCCCGGAATCATATGAATTTAGATCTTTCTAACTTCAAATCCACTGGATCCCCAGTTTCCAGGAAATGGAGGAGTATTCCAAGAACTGCATTTAGGACAAGTTGTGTAAAAATAGTTTCTGAGAAAAAAAAATCAAAGCATTTCCTTTAAATCCAACATAGGGAACTTTCTAATTAAGGGAATTGTAGGGCAAGTTCTTTTTATAAAATGAATATTCGCTCCCTGATTTATATCATTTGTGTAAATCAAAATTATTATATGTTAAGTTGGCATAAAAGGAGGTAATAGAATGATAAGAAGTCAAAGCAGAACTTAGCAGAATATCATAATTGGACTTTTAGCAGGGTCAGGGGATTTAAGATTTAAGGCCTGAGCCTGATCCTGGCTTTGTCAAGGACTAACCATGTACCTTTCTCTGAACCTTATTTGTAAGGGAGGAGGTGGCCTGAATGACCTTTTAAGGTCCCTTCCACCTCTAAATCTGTGATCTAGGGGCAAACTAGCTCAAGTGAATAGCTGGAAAGTGAGAGTGGTGTCGAGGGGTGGCAGACATTTTCCTTTTACCTCAAAGATTCCAAGCATTTAAATTTGATTTTCTTGAGCCATTAAGAAGACGGCATTGATGTATCAGTCTGGTATTCTCTGGGAGCACAAAAGTATCTGTCCCCAGGCCTGGATTAAAATTAAGGCAGGAGAACACAGTTCTAGCTAACCTGTTCTGTTGGAAAAATTAATTCAGACTCTGGGCCTTGGGTTCATTGCTTAAAAAATGAAGTCAGTACTTGTCCTAACTGCATTCCAGGGTTGTCATGAGGTTAAAATAAGATAATAGATATGGACAAAAATGCCTTGAAAAGTTGTAATTGCTCCACGGTTGTGTAAGGGTTATGTTGCGATGATGGAGCCAGTGATTTACATGCTGCTTGTTGAGTAAGGATTTTTTAGCTTCCAACAGGCCTTGAAAAAGAAAACTCACTGAGGCTGGGGGTTAGGCTGAGGCCCCCTGGATGCTCAACTTTGGAGCTGGAGGCACTTTAGAGAAATTAGTCCAATCTCCTCATTTCAAACTTAGAGAAATGAAATGACTGGCCTAAAGTAACACAGGCTTCAACACCAAATTAAGACTAGCTCCTAACTCCTGATTCCAAGCCCAGCCATTAACTCTATTTACTCCAATGATCAGTACATAGAGTATCACGAGCCTGTTGTTTTTACTGAAAAAGAAGCATACCATGTGAATCTAGAAGATGCTTCTTTGAAGAGACCTTTTGTTTTTTTAAACTCTTACCTTCTGTCTTAGAATCAGAACTGTGTATTAGTTCTCAAGTCAGAAGAGTGGAAAGGGCTAGGCAATGGGGGTTAAGTGACTTGCCCAGGGTCACATAGCTGGGAAGTGTATGTGACCAAATTTAAACCCAGAACCTTCTGTCTCTAGGCCTGGCTCTCCATCCACTGAGCCACCCAGCTGCCCCCTGAAAAGAGACTTTTTAAAAAATGACTTTCCAATGTTGTGGGCATGTTAAAATTTGGTCTCTACTTTGTATTTTGTAACAACTATGATTACCCTTGTTCTATTTCTAAGCCAGGGTTTCCTTTTACTTAAACCAATAGACTTCCTTTCAATAAATAAAAACAGCTGGCCAAACACAAATTAGTTGACCAAATTTTATATATATTTTATAGAAACTTTGGATAATTCAAATATACTGAGGAGATTGTTAGAATGTGGATATGTGAACATGGAATTTATTTGTGGGGTAAGGGCATGCAGTTCCCAAACAGTCTTCAGAGCCCTTTATGGTACCTGATAATTACAACCTCTTTTGATCATCTTCAGGGTAGGACAGTTGATAACATACATATTCCTGCCTTCTGGAGAACTTCTCCATAGGTAGGGCTCCCATTAACTCTTCTTTTCCCTCTAGCACCAAAGGAGGCTGCCCCTTGATACCTCTAGATTCTTGGGCAAGACTTAACCTCTCTGTAAAATGGGAGGATTGAGCTCAAGCCCCTCCCTTCCAAGTCTAAATCTATGATCCTATGGAGTATTTTAAAATAGGCTGTTTTGCATTGTCCCCAAAAAGCCCCACTAGTTCAATCAACTTTTAATTTTTCCAACCACCATCTCCTTTGTAGAAAGGTAATTGGATTGAGAAGATTTGTGAGATAGTTACACGCCGGGACATCAAAGATTAAGAGACAGCCTCATTATCTGTCAGGAGATACAGGTCTGCTTCTGGCCTGCTGTGTTTGTATATTGCATCTCCTAGGAGATGGAGGTAAAGTGCCTGTTTTATTTGTCTTTATATGCTTAGCACCTAGCAAGGTGTTTTGCGCACAGTAGGTACTTCACAAATGTTGAATTGAATTGAGTCCCGGAAGTTTATTGTTACAGTCACAGCAACAAGATGTTTAATGCCTGGCTCCCAATCCACTGAGCCACCTAGCTGCTTCTACCCTGCTGTGAGTTTTTTAAAAATTTATTTATTTTTAATATTTTATTTTTTCAATTACATGTAATAACAATTCAACATATATTTTCCAAAATCAGGACAGGAGGTCCTAGGTTCAGATCTGGCCTCAGACCTCAGATGGCTTTAGATGTGTGACCCTGGGCAAGTCACTTAACCCCCATTGCCTAACCCTTACTACTCTTCTGCCTTAGAACCAATACTTAGTATTGATTCTAAGATGGAAGGTGAGGGTTAACATTATTTTTTAAATTTATTGGCCACAGGTTAAGAAACCCCAGTGCTAGGTGAAGGTCAGTATGAAGCTCTGAGGAGCAAAAGAATTAATTAGGAATCAAGTCTCACTGACCTTAAGAAATCTTTGGTCTAGATGTTAAAGCAAGTTGTTACCATATATAAATATAAACAAACTAGTATCCTTTGGTTGTCCAGGCTTCATTACATCCAGGTGGATAGACTCCAGGAAAGGGTGACTGTAATACTCTTTTTCTTTGCTCCACCCCCATGAGACCATAAAACATCATCTAATTTCTTTCCCAGCAGAATGGTATTTTGGCACAGAAGTAAACCGCCCAGGCTGGTTAGCACAGGTCTCATGAGTGAATATAATCTAGCTGTACTTGCCCAAGAAGGCCCATATCCTAGGCCTTGGTGACAGACTGAGCACCGTAGGATTGCCCTGGCCGGTATGGACAGGGCTGTGAACTGGTAGCTAATTCAGTTCAGAAAACAGCTGTGGAGTGTGGGAAATGGCAGGAGTGTTGACCAGAGGGTTTCACACCGGAGTGGTCTGAGTAAGAAGGGATCCTCCCCTTGATAGGTGTCAAGACAAAGGCATTTCTTAGCTCCTGAGAGTTTATCATGTCACTGCAGAGTCCTGTCACCCTTTTAGTTAGGGTGGGTCTATGGGCAAGTGAAGGTTCTTAAGAACAGAGTGTTCTGATTAAAATTCTCGTGAGGGACTGATTTGGGGTAAGAATATAAGCTTATCGATGATATCAGGTTTATTGGTTGGACCAGCGCCATAACTGATGATGAGATAAAGATCTCTGCGGCCCGAGCTGGGTCAGACAGCTTAATATTTTGAGGAGTGCATTATTCAGCCCTTCTCCTGAACTTCCCATCGGTAATTGGGGCTGGCTAATTAAGAGGTGGTCTATCAAGCTATGCACCCTGCCCATGCCGACAGGTAGGCCGGCCCCATACACTGGGAAAGGAACATCAGAACTTTGCTGTTAGCCAGTCTGTGAAAGGACCACATTCCTCAGGACAAAGAGAACGCACAACTCTAGACTGAATGGAGCCCTGGCTGAGACCTGGCTCAGGAATTCTCTCTTCTATACTTTGGGGCCTCTGTCATCCAGGGCCTTGGTATAAAAGGGCCACCTACGAAAAGCAAGTTCTCACGAGAGTAAAACCCTGTGAGCTAGGAGAGAGGACTGAAGTAATGGGCCAGTGAGTGCACACTGGCTTTGCCGTCGTATCGAGGCTGGTTCCATACCAGACCATACGTACTTCTCACTGGGGGGCTTGCCCTACATTCTGCCACGGCCGCCGCCACTCCTTTTGCATTTGGAAACAACTCACTCGCTGCCCTGTGGCTCCACTTTCCATCCCTGTGATGCCCAGACCAAACTTCCTTGCCCTGACCGCCATTGCCCTAAACTCCTCGAGAGCGGTCACTCCCGTTTAGAGTTGAAAGAGATCCTCTCAGATCATCTGCTGTAACGCCTTTACGTTATAGATGAGGAGGCTGAGCTCCTCGGAGGTTCTGCAGTTTGCTCAAGATGAGGTAGGGAGGGCATCAGAGCAGGATTGGACTCCAGAACCACAGACTCGCCATCATTCCAGCTTGCTTTCTGAGGACTGTTTGACTTTTGGATTTCTGTCCTTAGGACGTTGCACAGAAATGAACACATTCTAAGTACTAAATAAATGCTCGTTCCTTCCTTCATTCATTTTGCCTATATTGTAGTTTAGTGGAAAAGTGTGGCGTGATGGCTAAGGCGTTAGCCTGGAAGTCAAAAAGACTCGAGTTCAAGTTCTACCTCTGGCACATAACCAGGTGTATGTCTCTGGACAAGTCACATAATCTAATGCTCTGGGCAATTTGGTAAGACTATAAGTTGCATGACTAATGGAAATTGTGTTTGCATGATTGCACATCTATAGCCTATTACAAATTGCTTACCATCTCAGGGAGGGAAAAGAAGAAAGGGAGGAACATTGTAAGTTAAAGTTTTGAAAAAAATGATTGTTAAAAATTGTTTTTAGGGGGCAGTGAGGTGACTCAGTGGATTAAAAGCCAGGCCTAGAGTTGAAAGGTCTGTGTTCAAATCTAGCCTTAGACACTTCCTAACTATGTGACCCAGGGTAAATCATTTAACTCCAATTTCCTAGCCCTCACTGCTCTTCTGTCTTGGAACCAATACTTAGTACTGATTCTAAGACAGGAAGAAAGAATTTTTAAAACCTTTTTCTTACATGTAATTGGAAAAATAAAATATTACTGAGGCAAAAATAAAATAAGACTATAAGTGGCAAAGAAGGTTCCAACCAGTATTGGTAAAGGAACTTTCCTTTTCCATAGGACACTTATGCCTCTATCCCTAAGATTTTTACTGAGAAGTAGTGCCATTTTTATTTAGAAACACTGGCTGTCCTAGACTTGAAATTTGGGGAGGTGAGGGGAGTGTTGTTCCTTTTACTTTCCTAAGATAAAACAGGCCTGTTTTCTAAGGTTAAAGTGAGTTTTTTACTCTGACCACAGGGCTTAAGGGCCAGAGAATAACTCCTACCCTAGCAAAAATGGTGCTTCTCAAAGTTAAGATTTGACTCTGTAGTGATCAGGACCTTAGAAGTAATTTATTTTATCCCCTAAAGCAAGGGTTCAAGATTGGATGACTTGTCCTAATGGAGAATATAATGTAGGGTAGTCTATTCCATTCTGAGACATCTCTGATAGTTCCAAAGTTCTTTCTTGCTTTGAATTAAAATTCTCTCCTTTCTAACATCCATCTAATGGTTCTGTTTCTCCCCCTGTGAAATAACAAGGAATGTTTACTACCTCTTCCAATGATAGCCTTTTAGATATTTAGATTTAATGAAAGCAAACATGTTTCCTTGGAAATAGTGTAGTGAAGTGAATAAATACTGGTGTTGGATCCTGGAAAACCAGGGTTCTAATCCTGCCCCAGGCATATACTAATTACATGATTATGGTAAAGCACCTACCTATCTCTCAGTAAATTAAAGAGCATTTATTAAACACCTACTATGGATTTTTTAAAAACTTAAATGTAGGCCCTTCTAGTTGTCTTTGTTGGATGATAGCCTGTCATTTTCAACCTATAGTTTCATTCTGTTGAGATCTTCTAACAATATAAATTCTCTCATCCACCACTTTAGCTTGTATATTCCTGCAAGTAGAGTAAGCAAATCCCTTCATAGTCAAGTCACTGATAAGAAGGTTAAACTGGTCCATGGACAGAGCCCTTAAGAGGCTGTCCTGAAAGTTGATATTCATCATTCATTAATCAGTACTTTTGGGGTATTGCTTTGAACTCATTTAGCTGTGCAGTTATAAAAATCAGGTTTGCCTAACTTCTCCACATCGTGATCATGAGACTTTTTCAAATTCTTTGTTGAAATGGTAATTCATTGGCATTCAACCCATTTGCTAGCCTGATATAACTTATCAAAAAGGAAAATTGAAGTTTTCATTCCTGGTGAATCTGTACTAACTCCTAGTGATCACTAATTTCTTTTCTAAGAGCTCAGATTTGTTTGATAAAATCCCTGATAGAATTTTACCAGAGGTTGATGTCAGGTGTATTGTGCTTTATGTAATTTACTCTTTCTTCCATTTGTTCTCAGAGGACTTCCTGTTATTTACAATTTTTCTCCATACTTAAGGATTAGAACAGCTGAAGACCTGTGATGACACGAATCATCTAATCAAATCTTGTTACCTGAATCCCTTAACCCAAGTGAAACAGAATGTAATCTCTCCTAATACTTATCTTAACAACAAATGAGTCTCCTCTTGTCTTCTTCCCACTATCTTTTTGTCTTTTTAACTATATCTTTTCCTTTTCCCCTTCCCTCACTGGTCATTAACATGGGACTAAAGAATATTTCTTAGTAATTGTTGTACTTAGGAATGAATTGTTGGTTCCTGTTTATAGTTTTAAAATAGAGTTGTCCTTTATACTTCTCCTTGTAAGAGGAAAAAAAAACTCCACACCTAAACCAAGTTGCTTCTTATACATGGGACTCTTATACGAAGGAGGAATCAGGGGAATGGATTCTCTGAGGGTCTATGATGGCTAAAAGATTTTCTGCCCTAGCTTTAAAAATTCTAGCTAGTTATTCCCTGCTTCTGCCTGAATCCATGTTGGATTGGCAGCATTTAAATTGTGTGGGCTTTGCAGTATTTCTGTCACTGCAGATGGTTCTGTCATCCTGTGTCACTAGAGTACAGGACTAATGAGGCCAAGGTCATGGGTTCAATTTCTGTATCGGTCAGTTAACTTCACCCAGAGAAAAATCTCTGCTTTGCTGCCATCTACTGCAGTTCTCACCAAAATCAGTTATTGTACAGATGTGTCCTTGGTTGCAGGAAAACAAACTCAGATTTTTACTTCTTAATGGTTAAAGTGCTGAGTATTTTTTTTTTTGAGGATATTTGTTTATGCTGGTTTGTTAGACCATAAGTTAAACAAGCTCGGTCAAGCTTCAGAATCAGTAGTCGATTTCAAGAATCCCAATCAACTTGATTAATATTTCAACTTGGCTAGCAAATCTGGGAAACTCTTGTAATAAAACTTGTAATACTTTGTGTAAGGAGTGTTGTAGAGAAGAAGAAAGGAGGAAGGAGTGTTATCCTTTTCAGACTGGAAACAAATGAATGGGTTTTTAGGGAATCTTGAAATGTCTTTGTAGAGATGCTCCTTCTACTGTCCTCTGTCTAATGGTTCGTTTTTATGTGCTTGTTTAAGCAATCAACAATTATTTATTGATTTTCCTGGACATTGATGCCCAGCATTGTATCAGTTTCTAGGGATGGTAGAAAAAGAAGTTAAAAGAAGATATCTTTGCTTTCAGGAAGCTTATGGTCTAGTTGGGAGAGTCCAGGCATGGGACCCTCGGGGTTTGGCTATATCCTATCCCTAACAGGGCAGACCACCATTCAGATATAATTTAGTATTCTGTCCTTGAGTTTCTGTAGCTGAAAGATACATTATCCTGGGGCCAACCTGCTCCTGGTGCTCACCATATCAGCATTAGATTTAGTTTGGACATTCAATTGATTTTAGCCCTTCTTTAACTCAAAGCTCCCAAGTTTCAGTGATCTACCAGCCTCGGGCTCCCAGCCAGTCCTCAAAGCCTTGTAGTTTGGTGTGAGGTCTATCAGATTCGGCACTCTATTCGAATAACTTTGAAGAGCTCAGAGTCACCTGCATGTCACAATGAGGCATCAGAGCTAAGGACTTTAGTGGAAGATGGACACATTCACAGAAGGAAAACTAAAGGCATAGTAAGTCATATGGTTCATGAGTAAGATGTGTAGTTAGAGCAGAGAGTTATCACTGAGGGCTAGTCAGGGAAGGCTTCAAAGAGGAATGGAAACTGGTCCCTGACAGATGAATAAGAAAGACGGGCAGAGAGGAAAGGGAATGTCGGTCTACATGCGTGATTGGGATGGGAGTGGGAAGATAAAGGGGTATTCTATGGCATAGACCAGGAGATATATAAGAAGACAAATCTAGTTCAGGTCAAGGGAGTACAGACAGATAAAGAAACAGACTGATATTGTGAAAATTGATTTTGAAGAGCCTTGAATGCCAGTCCAAGGAGTTGACACTTAAAGATGAGGACGAGACATCAAGGCTTCTTGAACAAAGAAATGCTTTGCTCATAGAGGAGTCAGGTTTTCCTCCTTTTATTCTGTTCCTCCCAAGTCTTTCTCCCTGACTTGCTATTGGATAGGGAAAATTTTGTGGCTAATAAGACAGATCATTTTTGATTTGTAAGTCTCAGAATTAGAACAGTGTGGCCCAGGGTTTGGCAGCAGAATCTCACAATTCGAGACGTCAACTCATGACTACCCAATCATATCACTCAGCCTCAGGGTTGGGAGGGGAGGGGTAGTATGATGTGGGCCTTGAGAGATAGATAGGTAAGGCTATCAGATAAATAGACCAAAAAGCCATTTCAGAAAAGAGGCAATGGATAGCATGGGCAAGAGGATTGGAAGCCCGTCTGACTGAAGCGAATGGAGTAAAGAGTTGACAACCTCTGGTGGCAGCAGTTAACAAGGTAACTGCTAATAGCTTACTATCTCAGGGGACATTTCTTGTTTTCATGGTATTTTTGGAGAACAGGTGGTTCTCCATTTCCATAATTACTTAAGAGCTCCAGACTTCCCTACTGGCATCACTCAAAATCTAGCCCTATGCTCCTGTGTCTGATCGAATTCTCAGAAACGACTTTCATGGAGTGAGGAGTGAGTAAGGGGATGGAACCTGGCTGAACTGACTTCTTTTTAAAACCCCAACCAAAATCTTTCCTGTCTTACACCTGGGCTGTCATTTCAAACCACACATGAATCTGCTCGTTCAGCTCCGTGGGTGAGTCCTGCAGAGGAACCAGCTGTCCTGCACTTGGGAGGGAGAAACCCAATCCTTCACCCACTTATGCAGGGAAGCCAGTTCTAAGTGGGGAGCAACAATGCTTATATTACATTAACTTCTGACAGTCTCCCTCATCTGTGCCCTCCTCCCTTCCTCTTCCCCTCCCCATTTGGGATTAGCCTATTAAACTGGGGCGGTGATGGACAGCTTAATTACGGCGGCACAAGGCATAGCCTCATCCTGAATTCAGATGGCTCCTTAAAATAATAAGGGATGTCGTCACCCGGCAGAGCCTCCATGCATCTTCATCGCTTTACCCTGTGTTCTCATGCTCTGTTATACAAAACAAAAACAGTTTGCCAATTCAGAAGGATCTTTTTTTTTTCTCTTACAGGTTTTTGTTTTGTATAACAGAGCATGAGAACACCAGGCCAAGCAGGGGAGATGCATGGAGGGTGTTGACATCCCTTATTATTTTAAGGAGTCATTTGAGGAGCCAGACTCAATTTCTCAGTGCCTTTCCAACTCTAAAACTGGATCTGTGATCCTCTATACACATGCAACTATAAACAAGGTTCAATGGGACAATATTTCAGAGAGGACCAAAGTCCTATGAGAATTTGGTGACTAAAAGTGGGCACTTCTGGCACCAGAGATTGGCAGGACCAGGTCCTTGGGCCAGATAGGCCATGCCAAACGTCAGTAATGCGATAGATACCGAAGACTATTCCCATAAAAGAAGCAGTCCCTGCCCCTCAGGATAGATAGTGGTGCAAAACTCAGAACTGGTTACCTAGATAGGCATTTGAGCGCTTTTGAGAGACAATTAAGTGTAGAGTTGGATTTGGAATCGGAAGACTAGCTTGATAACTTCTAAGGTTCCCTTCTAATTCTAAAGAGGGATTGGAGAGGAAGGTGGAAGGATTTGTAGGGAAAATTGGACAAAAAGCTTCAGGAACTAAGAAAGCTGGCAAGGGACCTCAGAGTTCGTTCTAAAGCCGGCCTTCCCACTTCTTCCTTCCACTGCCAGTTTTAAAGATGAAGAAATGGAGGCCCAGCTATGTGAAGAGATTTGTTTAAGGTAGTTAAGTTACAGATGAGCTTGAACCCTCTTTTCATTCTTCCGGTCCTGTGTTCTTTGCCCACATTCATGGAAGTTTAATGGCATTCCTTAAGAAGAATGATATGTGGGGACAGCTGGGTGGCTCAGTGGATGGAGAGTCAGGCCCAGAGATGGGAGGCCCTGGGTTCAAATGTGGCCTCAGACACTTCCCAGCTGTGGGACCCTGGGCAAGTCACTTAACCTCCATTGCCTAGCCCTTCCAGCTCTTCTGCCTTGGAACCAATACAAGGTATTGACTCTTAAGATGGAAGGTAAGGATTTATAAAAAAAGAAGAATATGTTTGGTGTTAAATGCAATATTGGCAATGGTAGATTTTTGTTTTATTGGTTACATATTACTGATGTGTCCTTATTTTTTCAGAGAGAGCAATGCATGGTATAAAATGCAGTCTGGGACTTCTTGTTGATTAGCATAGTCACTCTTGGATTCCATTTTCTCAGAATTTTCTAGGCCATTGGTACTCCTCATTGTTAATGCCTGAACCTTAAAGAATTTGTTTTAAAAAAACAACCCAAACCCCTTACCATCCTTCTTAAAATTAGAACTGTGTATTGGTTCCAGGATAGAAGAGTGGTAAGGGCTAGGCAGTGGCGGTTAAGTGACTTGCTCACGGTCACACAGATAGGAAGTATCTGAGGCCAGATTTGATCCCATGACTTCCTGTCTCTAGGTCTGGCTCTCAATCTACTGAGCCACCCAGCTGTCCCTAAGAATTTCCCTTTTTCTTTCTTTTTTTTCCCAATGTTTAATTGATCCTCAAAGTATTCAATACCTACAATTCTGGTCTTGTTTTTCTTTTAAGGTAGAAAAACAATTTTTACAACCTGAGTAACTCTAGTTGTTGAAAATGGGGATATAATCACATAATCATGGTATTTTTAGTTTGTTGGTAGGGGGGAGGAATGTCCCAAAATGAGGAACGTATAGTTTAAATCCAAAGTACAAATTTTCAGTTTAATTTTAACTTGGCACTTAGATCACACCCAGGACTTGGCAGGGGGAAAGGATTTTTTTCCCCAAAGGCAGGACACATACACTAGATATAAAAGAGCTAGTTTTCTTTTTGTATCAAATAGTTTGGTGTTATTACCATGGAACAGAGGATAAGATGAAATGAAGTGGCACCAAGAGAAGAAGTTAGGCTTGTGAGGGAGTATAATACATTTCCATTCTCACTCAGGGGTATTTACCAGGCCTCCTCCCTTAAGAGACTTGTAAGAAAATGGCAGAACATGGCTTGGTTTGGAGGCAGGAGGATGAACTTGATGACTTCTCTCTTTTTTTAGCCTTAGGTGTTTATGAATAAGAGATTGGCTGTGTCGGAAAGTGGGGGGGTTGTACAAATTCAAGTGTGTGCCAGGCATCTCACAATGTGCTTCTAACTCTGAAATCAGGTTGCCATCCCAACCATAATAGCACATCTCCTTGTTGGGGGGGGGGGTATACTTCTATACTGATGAATTGATACTTTCCAGTAGAAGGGGTTCTCCCCAGAGATGCACATTCCACCCCCATGGCTCCACCCACTGCACAGTGATGTAACACCCTCCAGGAAGGAAATGCAAAAAGATAGACACGTGTGAGCTGGGCAGCATTGTAGTCTCAGTGGTCCTAACTGCCCTAGTATGAGTTCAAAAATGACAGCCTTTCCCCGCAGGGGATTTTCAGGTACAGTATCTATGCCTGGGGAAGGGAAGGTGGTGCTCATAAATTCATCCCCTTTCCTTCTGAAACCATCCTCTTTGTTCGAGCACTCACCATATTCACACCCAATCTAGGGAAGTTCCAGTTGGGAAAGGAGATTGTGGTTTGGCTCATCATTTGTTTGAGACATAACCCAGAGAGGATGCAGTTAGGTGAGGGGTAACTGGCAGTTATCTTCAGGACTGAGAAGGTCAGGTTAGAGTCAGGGAAAGGAATGATTGGCTGTCAGTTAGATGTGGAACAGGGATCTTTGGTTTAGAACTGAAAAGAACCTGAAAAACCATGGAGTCCAAACCAGTCAAGGCTAGTCAAAGAGTATTTATTACTCACCTGCTCTGTGCTAGGCATTGTGCTAAGCACCAGGGATGCAAGCAAAAGCAAAAAAACAGTCCCTGCTCTCAAGCAGCTTCCAGTCTAGTGAAGAGACAACATGGAGAGTGAGTGAGTGTGTGTGTGTGTGTGTGTGTGTGTGTGTGTGTGTGTGTGTGTGTGTGTGTGTGTGTGTGTGTGATAATAAGATAAGTTTACTGTGTGACCCTGGGCAAGTCACTTGATCCCCATTGCCTAGCCCTTACCACTCTTCTGCCTTGGAGCCAATACACATTATTGACTCCAAGACAGAAGGTAAGGGTTAAAAAAAAAAAAAAGATAATAAGTTTAGGGGGCAGCTGGGTGGCTCAGTGGAGTGAGAGTCAGGCCTAGAGACAAGAGGTCCTGAGTTCAAATGTGACCTCAGACATATCCCATCTGTGTGACCTTGGGCAAGTCACTTACCCCCATTGCCTAGCCCTTACCACTCTTCTGCCTTGGAGCCAATACACAGTAGTGACTCCAAGATGGAAGGTAAGGGCTTAAAAGAAAAAGAAAGAAAGATAATAAGCTTAGTTTTGGATATGCTTGTTTTCAGATGTCCACAGAACATTCGAATTGTCTACTAGGTAACTGGAGATGTAAGACAGGAGGTTCAGAGAGAGGTTAGGGCTGGATTTTACAGAAAAGGAAACAGAACCATGGTGGTTAAATGACTTTGCTGGGGTCACAAAGCCATTAAGTATCTCAGATAGGATTTGAGTCCAGCCTCCAAATCCATTGCCTTATATGCCATGTATAGGTGGAGGTGAGTGAAAATGTTCTCTATAGCTAGAGGCTGTGTGTGTGTATGTGTGTTTGTTCGCGTGTGCCTGTGCCTGTGCATGCACGTGTGCCTGTGCATACACGAACATAACTTGTGCTCCCATGCTTCATTTCCCCTATCTTACTGACCGTTCCCCCCTCTTCTCCCAAGTAGAATCATCACACAAGTTTTGGGAATCTGTCAGTATATCTGATTAACTGCTGAGGAAGTAGGCTAGATATATTATCCGTGCACAGATAGTTTCTGGCTCTCAGCATGCCTTCCTCCCTACAGAAGATAGGCTAAGCCTAATAGAGCCTAGTGGTTGTGGGGAAAGGTTATTGCCAGACAGAGCAGGTTGCTTTCCAATATATGTTGAGACCAGAAGCTCACAGCCATAAATCTTTAGTTCCCCCATCTCTCAGAAACAACAGTGGGACAGCAGGTACTCTTCTAAGGAGTAAACCATGGTGCATTGTGGGAAATTCTGTCATCCTACCTATCTACTCAAGGACCTCTCTCTCTCCTTGACTTTAAGACCTTTACTTTATATTTCAGAATTGATACTAATTATCGGTTCCAAGGCAGAAGAGTGGTAAAGGCTAGTTAGTTGAGGTTAAGTGACTTGCCCAGGGTCTTTCAACTAGGAAGTGTCTGAGGCCGAATTTGAATTCAGGACCAGCTCCAGGCTCTTTCCACTGAGCCATCTTGCTGCCTCTCTCTGACTCTTCACTGAGATGGGATGCTTATACATTTGCAGATAACATAAGAGAGCTGGGAGGTATAGCTAATGTGTTGGGTGAGAGAATTAGGCTCCAGAAGGGCCTTGATAGGCTAGAATGATGAGAGAATCCTGACTAGATGAGGCATACAAGGGGCAAATGGAAGGTCTGACACTTAGAAGAAAACCCAGTTCCTCAAGGCAGTCAGTCTATAAGCATTTGTTTTATGCTTATTATGTTCTAGGCACTGAAGGCTATGGATAAAGAGAGAAACACACAGCCCCTTCCCTAAGGAGCTTACTCTTTGATGAGAGAGATGTGACTCAACAGCCTATCTTGGAAAGAGAACCCAGGATTTTTAATGGACATGTCTAATCTGAGTTAATACCTTCTGTGATCTTAGGCTTCAGTGAGAGTGAAATCTAGGGTCCACTAAGAGATGCAATGGATAGAACACTAGGCTGTAGTCTTCCTGAGTTCAAATCTGACCTCAGACACTTTCTGGCCTTGTGACCCTTGTGACCTGTTGGCCTCAGTTTCCTCATTTGTAAAATGAGCTTGAGAAGGAAAGATCTTGTAGTAGTTTGCCATTTCCTTCTCTAGCTCATTTTTCAGATGAAGAAACTGAAGCAAAGAGGGTTAAGTGACTTCTCCAAAGTCACATAGCTAGAAAATATGAGGCCAGACTTGAACTCAGGAAAATGAGTCCTCCTGACTGCAGATCTGGAGCTCCATCCATATTGCACCATATAAATTACAAGTAGGCAAATTTCTTTCTTAATATAAGGAAAAACCTCAACTTAGCAAACTTATATTATAGGTCCCTGTTTTCTGTGGGTCATTGTGTTGGGCAGACACAAAGTCTAGATCTTAGAAATCGGCTAGTCTATCCTCTTCCATGGTCTAAAAGCTCAGAGAAGGTCACACAGGCAACTAGGTGGCATCATGATGCACAGAGCTCTGGGTCTGGAGGCAGGAAAACTAGAGTTCAGATTCAGCCTCAGACACGTCCTAGTTATGTGACACCGGGCAAGTCACTTCACTTTCCCTTGGTTCCCTCCGTTGTAAAATGGAGACCACTGAGCTAGCATAGTGGCTGGAGTACTGGACCCAAGTTCAAATTAGTCTCTAGTCACTTACTAGTTGTGTGACCCTGGACATGTCACAACCCTAGTTTGCCTTATTTTCCTCATCTGTAAAATGGGGATAATTACTTATCTCTCAGGGTTGTGAGGATCAAATGAGATAATATTTTAAAGCACTTAGCACAGTGCCTGGCACATAGTAGATGTAATAGAAATGCTTATTCCTTTCTACTAAATAACAGAACTAGGATTTTAACCTTGAACAGGCTTCTGATACATCCCTGATCTCGTTCTTAGATTCTAGTTTTATAATTCCAGCTGTCTGCTGAACTTCCACATTTGGCTGCCCCATTATGCATCAAACTCAACTAAACTCTCCTTTCTCTCCACCTTCCTAGGTAGGTCTCTACTCCAATCAAGCACTTATCAAGGACTTTTTTTTTTCCCCCGAAGTACCCTGCTAGACACTTGGGTACACAAAGACGGGGCGCTTGGGAGAGACAGCTCCTGCATAGGTAGCTAAATAAGGTGTTTGGATGGGGTGGGGAGTGAGGAGCTCATCTTCCTTTCTGCCACCAAGGTTCCCAGCCTTCCTTCTCTCTCACCCTCACCCTTCCATCTTGCCAGACATTCGCTCCGCCTCAGTGATTTACCTTCACAGTATCTCACACTTGCGTTCACAAGGTTATCACCCTAGTTCAGACCTGTTGGGGTCTTGCCTGTGAACTATTTGTAATGACCCCCTAAATAGATCATCTTCTTCCTAGTCTATTCTCCAATTTCCTGCACAGGTATATATATATAAAAGAAAACCCTCTTCATATTGCACACGTCTAGTCTTACCATTTCACTGCCCTGCTCAGAAAACCTTTGAGAGCTCCTATTGGTCCCAAGATACAATATAAGCTCTTCATCCTGGCATTGGGTGCCCTCTACAGTCTTGCACCCATTTGGCTTACAACCTTATTTGCCTTTACATTCCCCTCAAACTGGATTATTGGCTATCTCCGCAACTCAACATACTGTCTCCCACTGCTGTGTATTTACAAATGCAAGCTTATCCCCCATGCCTGGGAAGCTGTCTCTTATCTCTAGTTTTTAGAATTTCTTTCCTTCAAAGTTCAACTGAAGTAGCACCTCTTCCTTGAAGTCTTCCCTGATCTCCCCAATCTCCTCTCCAAATCCTTCCCTCTAAATATTCTTAGAGCACATTGTCAGCCTTACAGGGCCTTGCATTTATCTGGATATAGTCAGGGACCATTTCATTTTGGTTTGTGCATCCTTACTGTGATGCCTTAATCATAGTAAGTACTGAATTCATTTGAATTGAGGAGTACCTCATAATTAGAGGACTTTAAGCAAAGGCTAGGTGACCACTTGGGTGACCTTTATTTCAGATTTGGGTTGGACTAGTTAACCTTGTCCTAGGGCAGTGTATAGAGCTCTGGTCTTAGAGTCAGGAAGACTCATCTGCCTCAGTTCAAATCCAGCCTCAGATACTTAGTAGCTGAGTGACCCTGGGTGAGTCACTTAACCCTCTTGGCCTCCATTTCCTCTTCTGTCAAATAAGCTGGAGAAGGAAATGGCAGACCACTCCAGTATCCACCAAGAAAACCCCAAACAGGATCATGAAGAATCAGGCACCACTGAAATGACTGATCAAGAGCTGACCTCATCCTAGATCTCTTCCAACTCATATATTCTCAGATTCTTTAACAGAAAGGGCAATGGAAAGGAGAACCAAATTCACACTGTACTTCAGGAAAAAAGCTCTATCTGCATTGCTTGCAGAAGGAGTGCTTTCTTTATTAGTACAGTGCATTTTGGAGAGCAGGTAGGGAGGTGAGAGGTAGATTCCTACCTCATATTTTACCTCTTCAGTGGAATTTAAAGAATTCCAAGAGCCATCTAAGGAATCAAGATTAACAGAGATGACCAAGTCCCATTAAAAGAATATTTAATACTTTTTTTTAAAGGGAAAGATTAAAGACCAGAAATGAGAAATAAGGTGGAAAGATCATTGGATTGAGAGAGAGGGAAAGGGAGAGAAAGGGGAAGGAAAGATGAGATAAAGGGAGGGAGGGACGAAAGAAGAATGGAAGGAAGAGAAAAGGAGGAAGGAAAGAAGGGCAGGGAAGAAGGAAGAACTAACTACTGTGGATGGGTGGATGAACAACGATAACTGACAACAGAAAGAAAACAGAGCTACCCAGTTCTTACTTTGCTTTTGTTTTCTCTGCCAAAAAGGAGTGACCTTTTAGATGGGAAAGGACAGGACAACAAAAAGATCTGGGGGTTTCAGTGAACCAACATAATATGACAGCCAAAAAAACTAGTGTGGTTTTAGACTGTATTAAACAAGGAATAACTTCCAAGAATGAGCAGGTGATAGAGTCCAGCTGTCCTGATCGGACCACATCTGGAGAATTGTTTTCAGTTGTGATTACTAAAGTTTAGGAAAGAAATTGATCCGCTTGAGAGTATCCAGGGAGGGCAACAAGGATAGGTTTGTTTAGCCTGACAAAGAAAAGACTGGAATGTTGGGGGGGATGGGATAGGAAGGGAAGGAGCAATGACTATATTTGATGTATTTGCAGGTAGGGGATACCATGAATGGAGCATCAGGCCTGGAGTTAGGAAGATTTGAGTTCAGATATGACCTCAGATACTAGCTGTATGATCCTAGACAAGTCACTTAACCCTGTTTGCCTCAGTTTCCTCATCTGTCAAATGAGCTGGAGAAGGAAACGGCAAAGCACTCTAGTATCTTTGAAAGAGGAAGTTGAACAGAAGTTGTAAAGAGACTTATTTAGGAATCCTAACAATTCAAAGTAGACTACCTGAGGAAGGAGGAGGAGAGGGAAAGAGGTAGTAGGTTTTCCCTCTGCATGTGAAACTGAGGATTATTTTGTAGTTATGGATGGAATTAGATGGTTGATGAGGCCCCTTCCAACTGTAAAAATTTGTATGGATCAAAATCCTAGCTCTAATATTTCTTGTGTGACGGTAGGCAGGTCACTTAAGTTAACGAGCTTTTCCTGCTCTGTAAAATGAAGGAATTGGCCTCAATGACACCTGAGATCCCATCTAGCTATAAATCTAAGATCAATGATCCTATGAATGCCACAGTATCCCCACACCCAATCCCAAATCCCATAGTATATTACAGTTACTGTGAATGCTAGTTACATAGTAGTCCCATATTCTCCAGTAACAAGTATTGCTTTTAAGATAACAATACAGAGAATCATTTATTCCCATTTTGAATCCAAGCATGCTTGCTCTGGGCAAGGGACTGGGTGGGCTTAGAGTTGAGGAGGGTGGAGTTAGTTACAGAAACAACAGCCCCTGCTTTCAAGGATCTTTCCTGCTTTAAAAAAGAAACAAACAAACAAAAAAAAACCCTTGCCTTCCATCTTGAAATCTATACTAGATATCAGTTCCAAGGCAGAAGAGTGGTGAAGACTAGGCAGTTGTGGTTCAGTGACTTGCCCAGGGTCATATAGCTAGAAAATGTCTTGAGGTCAGGTTTACCCAAGGTCTTGACCACCTTCAGGCCTGGCTTCCCATTCACTGAGCCACCTACCTACCCCTCTTAGGATCTTTCTTCTGTCCTCCTGATTTGAGGGTAAATACCTATGCTATTGTCCTTGTTGGGTGCTTTATCTAAAATATCCTGGAGTTTGGAGTTCGGCTCTTTGGTCTTCTGTGCCCTCCTTGGTTCCCCACTTAGACCATAGCATTTCAGCAATTTGGAAGAGCAAAGAGAAATTCATTGTTCCTGGAAGTTGAGGTTGATCATCATTTTCTCCCAAGTGCATTTTGTTTAACAAGTAACCTTGGAAAACTGAATTGAACTTTACCCTTTTCCATCCACTGCCTCCTGGGAGAAACTTGAGTGAGAGAGAGAAAAACTTTGGGTCAGGTCCAGTTTCTTACTTCTCCGTCTGTAAAATGGACGTAACCATGAAAATTAAATTGGTGACTTCATCTTGCAGACTTCCCCTTCTCCCTTGAGAGAGGTAGCAACAGTCAGGAGGATATGTCCCTTTTTACCAGGCTTGTACAGTGGAAATGAGGTACTCTGGGAATGAGTCCAGTGGACCACGGTGGGGAAGCAGCCCCTGAGGCTGAGGAGGAGGAAAGAAAACAGAAGGCTAGTATGTTGCCAATGATCCCAAACTAGCCCTGTTGTGCAGGCAGCACCCTTTGTGCTGTATTTGCTGGCTGGGGTGTTGGGGCAGGCCATATGTCTGCTCTGTTTGTCACCTCTTTTCTCTTTCCTTTTCTCACACCATCAAGAAATCTCATTTTTCCCTTTGCAGTGAGGGGAAGGAGGAAGAGGACACTGACTATCCCAGCTCTGTAGCTAAGCAAACCAAACTTCTTTACAAATAAGAATGACCCACTGAGAAACAACTCCAGAGTTAGTGGAGTTTGCCCAGACCCTTCTTGTGTTATTCTGCCTTAAAACAAGATGGGATGTCAGAGACTTGGAGAGCTTTCTCTTGGTCCCCTTTTCCTCCCCACTGCTATTCTTCCCTTAGAATTCCACATTAGAGCTTCTTCCTTTTAGGCTAAGGATTTGACTCCTCTCAGAGTGCAAAATTCCCCTTTAAGCTGTTATAAATTATTTACTCCTTGGTAGGAATGAAAGCTCTGGTTTGCTGGAAGAAGGAGCAGAAGGGCATCAGTGTGCTCGCCTTGTGTTGGGGGTAGGGGTAAGGGGGAGGGAGGAGGAAGAATGTGAAGAAAGAGGGAAACCAGAGACTCCAGACAAACTGCAGACTTGGCAATTTGCTGAGGGCAGGCCCTGAGTTTGTGATTTTCCCTTATCTCTGCCCTTGGCCAATCTTTCCCTTATCCCTCAGAAAACAGCCCACAGAGGAGACCAACAAAGAAAAAAACCAGATCTCAAACCCTGGGGAGTCCAGAATGGCCTTTATATTGTGAGGGATCTAGGCCCCAGGCTCTGGCCCTTTCTCTATAAAGGTCTCCATTTCCTTCTCATTCAAATGAGGGGGCTTGGACTAGATGACCTCTAAGAATGCTTTGAAGCTCTATGGCAGTATTGGCAAACCTATGGCACACAGAGCCCTCTCTGTGGCTACATGGCTTCAGACACCCCCTCTCCCCCCAAGTTTGTTACTAGAAAGACAGAGGACTCTCAGAGGGAGCTGCTCCCTCCTCTCCATGGTACCTCCCCATCCCTCTGCCCAGCAGCCCAATTAAAGTGTTTTCTCCCTCCCCTGTGTAGGGTAAAGGGTGGGGGGCACACCTGGCACTTGGGGGGGGTTGGCACCACACAGTCTCTGAGACTGGGGGGGGCAGCAAACGTAGTACTTGGTTTCACCATCTCTGCTCTATATGGTCTTCTAGCTTCTGACCCTATCAGATAACAAAGTGAGAAGAGTAGCTGTCATTTACCTGATGTTTGCCTGTTTGTTCACAGAGCACCTTGTTTACATTTGTAAAATATAATTTAATTGTCATGGCATTCCTCAGCACTGCCTGTATTAGCATGTTCATTTTCCAGGTAAGGAAACTGAGGCACAAGGAGGTTCATTGACTCCCCCCAAGCATACCCCTCAGTAGCATGTGGTACGGTCAGGATTTGAACCCTTGTCGTCTGACATCAAATCCAATGGGTGGTGGTGGTGGTTTCCTGCCACAGCACAGCTGCCTCCATTATCCAAACATGATGGAAATTATCTTGGCAATAACCATAACAAGACTGAGTTTCCAGGAAGGGGAGAGAGAGATACAGAGAGAGACAGAGGGAGAGGGGGAGGGAAAGGGAGAAGAAGGGAGGGAGACAGAGGGGGAAGGGGTAGAGGGAGGGCGGAAAGTCCATGTGGAGAGTGCTAAAGAAAGATGAAGTTTCGGTGGCTTGATGAGGGACATACAAAGGAAAATACAGAAAGAGGGGAGAAAGATGAGAAATCAAGGCTAGAGGAGAAGGAAGTCCAGTGGATGCTACTTCTCAGGCATGGGACATTTCCTAACCATCTTGCCCCGCCGAGGCAGATGCTGGCAGGTAGCATTAAGTCAGGTGGCTTTGGGCTGTGTCTTGTGTGTGTGTTGTTTTTTTAATGGGAATTTGAGAGCTCTTGGCTATTGGGTTGGAATGTGGCAATTATCACAACTAGCCAGGGCTGTCTTCATTGAGTTGGGCCTGTACCCCTGTATTTCCTCTAAGGCTTCTGCCATGAGCTAATAAGGTCCTAATAAGTTCAGGAAATTGGCTCCCTCTGGTCCCCTCATCCCCCTTCTCTGTTCTCCCTCCCTCCACCATTCCCTAGTGTTTCCAGACCCAAGGGAGAAAGACCACATTCTGTAATGCTATCTTTGTGTCGTCAGCAACATGACGCCCAAAACTGGAAAAGTCTACCCTGTGGTGTAATTACAGAAGGCTTCCTCCTCCTCCCCCCACTCCTGTTCTGTTCCCATTGTTCAAGCTGGCCAGGAGGCCTCTTTTCTCCCCCTCTTCCCCCCGCACCCCACACTTTCCCTCACACGGGCCTTTTCCCTTGCAGGTGAAAGAGCTTGTCCTGGACAACTGTCGGTCATACGATGGTAAAATCGAAGGCCTCACAGATGAATTCGAAGAACTGGAGTTCTTAAGTACAATCAACGCAGGCATCTCTTCAGTTGCAAACTTACCAAAGTTAAACAAACTCAAGAAGGTAAATAAAAGTAATTGGAATGCATGTGCTATGCGGAGGTGGGGAGTGATTATTTTATATTTGAGGAGCATAATTGAAGTTAAGTGCCAGATGTCTGCTCCAACTTGCCAGATCATTGCTCGTGACTAGTAGCCTTGCTTTTTGGTGGGGAGGGTGGGGCGGGCGAGCTGCTCTTCAGTCTGCTTTACTCATGTGAAGTGGTGCCTTTTTTCCTTCCTTAGCTTGAACTAAGTGATAACAGAATCTCGGGAGGACTGGAAGTATTGGCAGAAAAGTGCCCGAACCTCACACACCTAAATCTAAGTGGAAACAAAATAAAAGACCTCAGTACAATAGACCCGCTGGTGAGTGATGAGTACGTGCTGCCCCCTGCCCCCAAGCAAAACCAGTGAGTGCAAATCTCTCTGGAGAACAACAGCCACCTGTGCGCTTGTATGACCTTTCCCAAGTCCTTTTGCACATGTGTGATCATCACAGGATTGCATGATTGACAAATAGAGAGGAAAGTGAGACCCGGTGATTCTCTAATCATGAGCGAGGGCCACCCCGATACGCTCTAGGAACTGGAGGAACCTCACTTTGCCTCATTTTTCTCATCTGTGAAATGGAGATGTTAAGGCAAGTGATCTCGTGTGGGAACAGCTTCTAGGTTCTAACCTCTTGGACATTTATCTGCTGGGACAGCTTACATTTACAGCCTCCCAGGGAAAGGTGACCCAATGGAATAAGTTCTATTTCTCTTTCCTGAATAGGAACCTGACTTGTTATGGGACTCTGAAAGCTGCAAACATGGCTAGACCTCACTAATTCATATTAATTTGCAAAGGAAAGCAAGTCTGAATTTTAAGTATGTATTTTTAAGTACTGTCACTTTAAGTGGCTTAGTAATTGGTAGGAAAGCTAGTAACTAGAATTGGGTTAACAAAGTGTTACCTAGTAGAGATCCTGAGGGGACCTGCTTTAATGAATGCAGAACGATTCCCGATTAGATTAACACATCTGGTAGATTGTAAATGAGGGCCTCTCAAGTGCCTCTGGATACTTAAGCAGTCTGTTCAAAACAGCTGAGCATTCTCCCTGTAATCTTGTCCATGTTGTCAATTTAGGCATCAAACCTTTTCCTTCCAGAACTTGCACATCGCTGCTCCTGTGAATGAATTCACCATTTTTGAATTTCTGGCTGGGAATTAATAAGCTTCTTAGCATGTGCCTATCTTTGCCTAGGAGTGAAATGGAGACCCATCAGCTTCTAGCTTGGAGTAAGATTAGAAAAGCACTTTTGGGGGTCAGCTGGGTAGTTCAGTGGATGGAGAGCCGGGCCTAGAGACGGGAGGTTCTTGGTTCAAATCTGGCCTCAGACACTTCCCAGCTGTGTGATCCTGGGCAAGTCACTTGACCCCCATTGCCTAGCCCTTACACAGTAATTACACAGCCCAATACACAGTATTGACTCCAAGACTGAAAGTATGGAAAGAAAGCAAGAAAGAAAAGAAAAGCACTTTTGCATCCCTGGAATGTAGGGGCTCAGCGAATTAGAAAACAGAGCAGGCCAGCTAGACGGCTCAGTGAATTGAGGGGCCCGGGTTCAAATTTGGACTCAGACCCTTCCTAGCCATGTGACCCTGGGCAAGTCACTTAACTCCCATTGTCTAGCCCTTATCGCTCTTCTGCCTTAGAAACAATACACAATATTAATTCTAAGACAGAAGGTAAGCATTTTAAAATAAAGAACACAGAGCAGGCATTTCTTGTGAGCTAGAGTGGAGAGGGAATGTTCATTTGTTTTTTCAGTCGTGTCCTATTCTTTATGACTGCATTTGGGGTTTTCTTGGAGTGGGTTGCCATGTCTTTCTCCAGCTTATTTGACAGATGGGGAAACTGAGGCAACGATTTAAGTAACTTGTCCAAAGTCACCCAGCTAGTGAGTTTCTGAGGCCAGCTTTGAAGTCCAGGAAGAGGAGTCTTCCTGATTCCAGGTCCAGCACTCCACTTCACTACTTAGCTATCCTGAGGGGGATGGGACTAGTTCCATTGGGCAGATTTGCTTGAGCCTCAATTTCTTGGTCTTGGAAATGGGAATGACAGTAAAAGAAGCATCTTCACTTTCCAATCATGTTACAATAAAATAATCTCTAAAATGGAAGGCTCATCAAAGGTTATTCCTTCATTTCCAGGAGGTTAGGTCTCTCCTCTGTCTCTGTCTCTGTCATTTCAGATGCTAAGGGATTCACTACCTTCTGAGGTAGCTCATTCTATTTACCACCTGAAAAGAAGCAGTTTTGCTAGGAAGGAGATAATCATAAGATCAGCCCAAGAAGAGATTTTAGAAAAATCCTTGGGTCTGGGGGACCATGTGCTCTTTTTCATTTTTTTAGCCTGTATCTTCTGTCTTACAATTGCTATGTTAAGTATCCATTTCTAGGCAGAGGAGCAGTAAGGGCTGGGTGATTAGGATTAAGTGACTTACCTAGGGTCATTCCGCAAGGAATGCCTGAGGCCAGATTTGAAGGCAGTGTGGGTGCTGATTGGTTTTGTATTCCTGGCACCTAACTTGATGCCCCCACACTATTAGGCATGTTATACTACTTACTGATTGATTGGTAAAGGTCCTCGTGTGATCGATGGTGATCTGGTACTGTTGTGAGCCGCTGAAAATACCCATAGGAGGACCTACTTACCGTGGATGTGTTGTGTTTTCTAATCTGAGCCACTAGGTGGTATAAACCTGCTTTTGGTGGAATGGACACATCCGGTGATGAAGGAGGCCCACCCCCAGACTGTGCCCCCTGTGGCTAAGTATTAAGCCCCACTATACTATTAATTGATCATATTCACCTGTGGCATTCGTGTCCTTAATTTTAGCCACCTTCCACTTTTTCCTTCTTGATTCTCAATTCTGTTCTGTCTGTTTAGAATGTGGGCTACTTCAAAAGGTATGTATTCCTGACTCCTTGAGAGCACAGGATTAGAGGTAGCTCAGTGGATAGAGAACCAGTCCTGGTGACAGGAGGCCCTGAGTTCAAATGTGGCCTAGGATACTTCCTAGCTGTGTGACCCTGGGCAAGTCACTTAACCCCAATTACCTAGCCCTTACCACTTTTCTGCTTTAGAACCAATATTGAGTATAGATTCCAAGATAGAAGGTATGGATTAAAATTAAAAAAAAAATAAATAAAACAGTTTTGGAAAACCAAGAGGCCTGAATTGCTGACTCCTTAACTGTGTTGCTCTAGATTTCACACTTTACCTTTCTGAGGAAGACTCAGTTCTCTCTTCTGCCAAACAGAGACATAGGAACCTTATTTATAACCCTTATCGTTTTTAGGAATTTTTTCCCTTAAAATGATATCCATAATGTAATAATCTGATAATTAAATGAGATCCATAACATATGAATTGACTTTGAGGATAAAAAGGTACTGTCCAATGCAAATTCTTGTTATTTTTACTAAAATTGCCTGGGAACCAGAGAACTATTCTGATCAGAGTAGAGCAAAATTTCCTTTTTTCTTATTGACCTTTGTGAGTGATTAGGTGAGACAGTTTTTCTTGCACTAAGTGATCACAGAATTTGAGGACCAGAGGTTTTGTCAGAAAGCGCTCTTAAACCTCACACATCTAAGTCCTAAATGAAACAAATGAACATTTCAGGATAATACTCCACACTCCTGTACACGAAGAATGCTTCTAGCAGGGAACATGTGGCCACAGCTTGGACAACAGGAAGGAGAGGGGAAACAATAATTTGGAGAGCCCCTGGAGAATTGAGAGCTGATTGAAATCATTAAAAGGCCTGCACAGATAGATCATTTCCTGGCTTAGGGAAGCTTTTTAGCCCAGATGGGGTTAATGTGGTTGCTAAATTAATTTTGCTTTCAAGGGGTTAGTGGATAGATCTTGCCTTTGCTGCCACCCACTTAGGCTATTTTAAAAAGCTTTCCAACAGGTCCCATCTCTAGTCTCCCTCTCTGATCCATCCTTGATAATGCTGCTCCTTATTCACAGATTTAATTGTCACTGCAGAGACTAGAAAACAGTTGCCAGGGGCTCCCTAGTTCCTCTAGAATAAAATTCCAATTGCATCTCCCTAGCATGTGAAAGGCCCTCCCCGTCTGGTGGCCATCAGAACTTTCTGAGCCTTATTTCTTACCTTACTTCATGCTATGTACACTCTGATAGTCAAAGTGTACTGGTCTCTCTCTCTCTCCTTTCCTGTCTCTCTCCTTTCCCCTCTTTTCTTTGTGTATTCTCTCTGGGTCTCTGTCTGTCTGTCTGTCTGTCTGTCTCTCTCTCTCTCTCACACACACACACACACACACACACACACACACACACACACACACACACACACCCCTCTCTCCCTCTTTTTCTCCTTCACCTTCCATCCTTTGTCTTGTCTCTTTTTCTCTGTCTCTCTATCTCTGTTTGCTCGTGTGTGTGTGTGTGTGTGTGTGTGTGTGTGTGTGTGTGTGTGTGTGTGTGTGTGTGTGTGTGTGTGTGTGTGACTTATCTCTCTTCTCTGTCTTGGTCTCTTTTTCCCTCTCCCTGATAGGCTCTTACCACTTTGTTCCCAGCATTATGTCACATTATGACTACAATGTCCTTTCACTTTACCTGTCTTTAAAAACCCAACTCTAGTACCACTTTCTGAAGGAAGCCTGCCCTGCTTCTCCTCATTCTATCCTATTTAAATACTCTTTCCCCTCAGATCTCATATAGTAATTTTCTTATTATATAATATTTCATATATATATATAATCAGGGTCTGTTTTCCTTCTAATAGACTGTCAGCTCTATGAGGGCAGGCACCATGCCTGGCATATTTAGATTATGTATCATTGACCATGACTTATTCCATAGTAGACACTTAATACATATTTTTTCTATTGTTTTAGAGCAAAATAATTACTTCTCTAGCTTTCCTTATTTTGAATTCCAATCCTCTTATATTATTGATTCACTGTTTGCTTTTTGCTTTCAGAAAAAGTTAGAAAACCTCAAGAGCTTAGATCTTTTTAATTGTGAGGTTACTAACTTGAATGACTACAGAGAAAATGTATTCAAACTCCTCCCCCAACTCACATACCTTGATGGCTATGACCGAGATGACAAGGAGGCCCCTGACTCGGATGTTGAGGCCTACGTGGAGGGGCTTGAAGATGACGAGGAAGATGAAGATGGTATGTAACCCATGGAAAGCAAGTATATTCACAGAGGCCTTTGCCCTTGACACCTGGGCTCTTGAACCTCTGCTGTTCTTTGCTTCTTCATTACAGAGAATAAGCCAAGAACAGGTGAAGACTAAGAGGGCAATCCAAAAGTCACTGACTTTGTGCTTCTGTCTCCAGACCAGACAAATCAAACCCAAGAGGGTGGGGTATCCATTTATCCTCTTTCTAGAGTCCTCCCAGTTGACTTCATACTTCTCAACAGAAGAGTGTGATGTGGCCTCAACCACAAAGCCTCCTAGGAGATCCTAAAATTGCTCCGTCCTCAGGCTAAAAGCCATATAATTGGAATAAATTCTTTTTTCCTTTGATTTCTGCCTTTTTTCTAAAGCCTCCCAGGCAAGGAATTCTCTTTGGCCTTAGTATAGTATGACCTGCTATGGGCAAACTGGTCAAGGAGGTTAAGGTGGGAGCTGAGAATGTCCTCTTGCCCTCCATAGTCAGTACAGATAAGGGTTAGTATTCTTTTCTTTAGCTTTGGGCAAAGATTGGCGCTTGGTGCTGCTCTCTCCCTGCTCATCTGGGACAGATGATGTCTTCACCTCTCTCGTGTAGGGTTAGGGAAATCACCTGCATTCTTCTAGCAGCTGTGGCCCAGGGAACAAAAGGATTACAGAGGCCTTTGGCCATAAAGACCACATCTAGCCAAGGTGTACTCAAAAGCCAAAGTGAAGTAAGCTTGAGGAAACAACTGACTTCCTTTTCAGGGCACTCTGGAGAGATGAGAGACAGAGAAGCCCCACCTCCTGCTTTTCCCCTGTATTTTGAAATAATTCCAAAATCTGGTCAATCTTGCAGCCTTTGGTGGGGTCTTTGCTGCCAAGGGAAAGTAGGGAATTGAGGCAATCATTGAATAATTCAGACAAAATATTTATTTTTCCTTTTTGACCTAAATCTTTCTGGTGATTGTATCCTATTTACTTTGGCAGAGAAGCTGACTCACATATTTCTAAGTCCTGTGAATTGTTGCACCCAGAAAGGTGGCATTTTGAATATCGTCCAAGGCCCCATTTTGCTTCCTCCTAAGGACTTTTGACATTTCCAGTTCCCCAATAAGAGATCTTTTGCTGTTTCTGCTGTTAGTGACGTCTAAAAAGAGCTGGAAAACTTTGATAGCAAGACTTTTCATATAATAGTTAATGACATTGTTGTGATAGATCTGTAGTTGTTTTGTTTTCACCCAAGCCATGGGATGTAAGAAGAAAGAAATTAGAGGTAGGGTGACTTAGAAACCTAACGGCAAATGCTGCTATTGTTGGTTACACATTCTAAGAATTTGGGCCTCTATAGTCTACAGAGCATGTATGTGAGAGGAAGGATGAGCTAATCTCTCCGATTTGGGCTCTGATTGTGCAGAGGAAGAGTATGATGAAGATGCCCAGGTAGTGGAGGATGAAGAGGATGATGATGAAGAAGAAGAAGGAGAAGAAGAGGACGTGAGTGGAGAAGAAGAGGTAAGGAAGCTCCAGGCTGCATTGGGATATGAGAATTGAGGCCTCATCTAGAGGCTCTATGCTGCCTATAGACTTGTTTGTTTTTTTTTAAACCCTTACCTTCTGTCTTAGTATCAGTTATGAGATTGAAGAGCAGTAAGGGGGAGGCAATGGTAATTAAGTGACTTACCCAGGGTCAAATAGCTAGGAAGTGTCTGAAACCAGATTTGAATCCAGGTCTTCCTGACTCCAAGCCTGGTACTCTATTTGCTGTGCTGCTGTTTAGCATAGATTTTTGAGCTGGAAAGGAACCTAGAGACCCACCCCTCATTTTACAGATGAGGAAATTGTGAGGCTCAGAGGGATTCATTCTGGTTAAAGGTCACAGTAGCTGAGCTGGGATTTGAACTTGGGCCTTTGTGATACCAAGCCCAGGACTTTCTCCATTGTGCCACCCAGCTGCTACTTGATATGATAAAGGATATTAGACCTGAAAAGGCCTTTAGAGAGCATCCAGTTTCCTACCTTTGTTTGGCAGATAAGGAAGCTGAGGTAAAATACTTGTCCAAGGTAACACCACTAGCCACCAGGTCTAGGTATAAGTGGCCCTAGCTAGAGCAGAATGTAGGTTTCTTAACTTGAGTTTCTTCAATCACATCATGCTGCCAGCACTGGACCAAATGCCTAATTTTTTTCCCGATCTCTTAACAAAGGAAAGTTTTCCTTTAAAAAAAAAATCCCAGGGCTTCTTTAGACAGTGGGTTCTCTTCAGTATATTCAAAACAAGTTTCTATCTGAAGAGGTTCCATTTACAATTGCTTTTTTCAGGACTATAAAGTGGGATCCAATGAAAGTGAAAGGAGAGAGAGGCAGCTGGGTGGGCACACTGGTTATAGACAGTCAGGAGGACCTTGACTTAATCTTGTTTGCCCAGCCCTTGGCCTTCTGTCTTAGAGTTGTTACTAGGACAGAAAGTAAAGAGCTAAAAAAATAAGACAAATTGCAAGTTCATCAGCACTCTAACTTCCTTTTATCATTCTTCTTTCTCCCCCTAATATAAAAAACCAACAACAACAACCACCTAAATTCTATTGCAAACCTATAAAGTGACAAAGGATATGAATACACATTTACTTATCAAATCCTGGTAGGCCAGAACAAGGTCCTGCCCCTTGAAAGAAGGAAGTTTAGCTCAGGTAAGAGGGTATTAGAAGAAAACATTGGATTAGAAGTCAAGACAGAAGATAGACAGGAGGTCCAGATTCTGGTCCAAGCTTTCATCTCTCCAAGCTCTTGACTCATTACTTTTCTAGACTTCAGGTCTTACGTCTTCATATAATAAAGGTAAGATTAGTGATCTCACAGGCCATTGAAGTTCTAAGATTGGGATCATCTTAAAGCTAATCTATAAATAAATTAATCTAGAAATTAAGATCATGATCATCTTAAATTAATTTATAGACTCGTACCCCTGAGAAGTGGGGGAGAGAGAGAGAGAGGAATTCCAGTATCACTTAGAAAAAGTCTTAGAAAAAGAAAAGAGACTTTTAATATTTGATTAAAGGAGTCATAGCTAGAAGTCAGAAAGGATAGAGTGCCAGGCCTGAAGTCAGGAGGGCCTGGATTCAAATTTGACCTCAGATACTTCTTAGTTGTATGATCCTGGGAAAATTACTTAATCCTGTTTGCCTAGCCTTTGACCTTCTTTCTTAGAATTTTTACCAAGACAGAAAGCGTGTGTTTAAAAAAAAAAAACTTACTAAAGGAACTTTATGGCATTTGAGGGATTTTATCCTTATCCTTTTGAATTCCATATCAAGGAAAGCAACAAACAAAAAGCAAAAAAAAACCCAACAAAAAGTTTTTTAACAAACCTTCCCTGAACCATGAGGTTTCCCCAGAATGGGTTCAGTATTTTTGATGTTCTGACCTTTCATTCTTTCAGGAGGATGAGGAAGGTTACAATGATGGGGAGGTCGATGATGAAGAAGATGAAGATGAAGTTGGGGGTAAGGCACTCATTTTTATTTCATTAGGAACAGAGCTGGCCAGATAGTCACTTTTAAATCAGGTGGATTCTCTGTCTCTCCCATTTTGCCGATAAATACATATGTATTTGTTTTCTGGGTTTAAAACAGACTGTGTTGGGAGCAATCAAACATGTAACTGAGGTGCATCCCCTCTAGCACTTTTCTCAGTGATCCACCTTTCTCTCTGTAAAAGAGACGGGATATCCATGTAACCTAGATCATGTTTTCCCCCTCCCTTTTTTGCTCCTCTTCTAGAAGAAGAAAAGGGACAGAAGAGAAAACGAGAACCCGAAGATGGGGGAGATGAAGATGACTAAAGGAATAACCTATTTTGAAAAATTCCTATTGTGATTTGACTGTTTTTACCTATATTTCCTTCTCCCCAACCCCACCCTACCCCCGAAACTTATTTTTTTCTGATTGTAATGTTGCTGTGGGAATGAGAGGGGAAAAGTGGACTGGGTGGGGGGTGGGAAGGGGTGGAATAAAGTACTATTTTTACTGCCGCTCTTAAATTTTTTTTCCTACTTTTTCTTTGTGTCTGGTTTAGTCCCCGTAAATGCAAGTATAAACCAAGTGATTGATTCTATTTGTTTCTTATTCTGGGAGTGGAGAGTATTGGCATCTTCACATTTTAGAAGAATTGGTGGGTGACATTTCCCCAGATGGGTAGGCTCTGGGCTTGGGTTTGTCCCATCAGAGCCGGGGATGCATATGGAATACCAGCCATATTTTAGGTGCTACTCTGGATGGCACAGGCATAATCACCCACCCACCCACTGCAGCAGGGGGAGGATGTTATACTGAGCAGGTGATGTCTTGTTTCTTGTTCCCAAGTGATTTGCCACTTTCAGCCTGGGCTGCCCCTGAACCCCTTGGAGAATCAGAATCATGTGTGTGGTTTGTAAATAGCAACCAATGGAACGGTTTCATGATAGGTTGGGGGTGGGGGATTGTCTTGGTTTGAAGAAGTATTTTCCTGGCCCCTTCATAGTAGTCTGTCTCTGTCTCTCTCTCTCTCTCTCTCTCTCTCTCTCTCTCTCTCTCTCTCTCTCTCTCTCTCTCTCTCTCTCACACACACATACACACACATCTCAATCTCTCTCTCTCTCTCTCTCTCTGTCTCTCTCTCTAGCTGTTTCTCTGTCCCCTCTCCTCACTCCCCAAATCTCATGCTGGGTTCTGTTCTATGAGAAGACTAAGCTGTCCCCATTGTATTGACTAGGGGAGGCGCCAGAATGCTGAAAATCGCAGACATTTGGAAGGTGTCCAAGGGTTCTCAAGTCCTCTGAGTTCTACGGGAAATTAATTTGACAAATGTAATTTAAAGATACAACATTTTTTTTCTACCCTTTAAAAGGAAGGGACAAAAACAAGGTGTGTACTGCTTGGTTTTGTATTATATTATGACACTCCAGCGTTTGGGGGGGGAATGAGAGACGACTTCCACTTGACAATTTTTACAAACCGAAGTGCAGGAGATAGTACTGCATGTAATGTAGGGGTTTCTTTTTTCGTACACCCGAGCACGGAAAACTAATGCAAAATTGTATTTTCTTACCTAGTGGAAGTCTGAAATGACTGCAATTGCCTAGTGAATGTACAGTTTTTCTTTCCTATCCCTCTTTTGGATCGCTTTAGAAATGACTTGTTATTTCCTAGTCAATATTTCATCTGTATAAAAGAACATTTGCAACAATTCCCTCCCCCTCCCCCAGAAGAGCCAAACGTTGAGTTTTATGTCTGTTTGTCATTGATAAATTTCAATAAATCTTTTTATACAATTTTTTGGGGTGGCTTATTGAGTCCAGTGGCCCACAGCTATTCATGAACACTTTGCAGGTAGCCCATTATTAATACTTCGGGAGGAGTTCTGAAGGTTTTTTTGTGCTCGACAAAGCTTTTTTTTTCCTACATGAAATGGAACCAGGAAGTCCAGTTGGGTCAAAGCAACCGTTGTTTTTGACTTGCAGACCAGAGGACCGGGCGATCCTCTCCTCAAACGGTTATACTCTAGGTTATCAGGGTGATGGACGACTAGTTTTTACTTTTCAGGATTGGGTTTTTTTATACATTTTATTCCCTGACCATTTTGCCCAAAGCTACCAGAACAAGTGCTTTTTCTTCCATCGATTAAATGAGTGGTCATGATTTTAGTAGTGTAATAGATAATAGCATTAATTGGTTACACAAAACCATGGCTCTAAATAACATAAGAGGGGTCAGGGTAGGGGTGCAGTTAGATCCAAAGGAACTCATGTTTTAATGAGTAGTCAGCTGAAACTGTAATGCAATGGATAGAAGAGTGAGCTTTAGAGTCAAAAAGACTTGGGTTTAGGTCAGTCAGACAACAAACATTTATCAAGCACTTTTTAGGTGTTAGCCAGGAGAGTACTGGGTCTGGAGTCAGGAAGACTCAACTTCTCGAGTTCAAATCTGGCCTCAGACAAACACTGGCTCTTTGGCCCTGAGCAAGTCACTTAACTCTGTGGATCTCCTTTTCTCATCTGTAAAAATGGGGGGGGGGGGACCTACTCTAGTGTCTTAGCCAAGAAAATCTCAAAAGGGGTCACAAGTCAGACATGACTGAAAACAACAATCAATTATGTGCCAAGTACTGTGCTGGGCATACAAAGACATTGTATAAGTAAACACAATCCCTGCCCTCCAGGAGCTTGCCTTCTATTGGGAGAGACTACAGATTCCCATAGAGATATATGTGTTTACTAGCTGTATGACCTTAGGCAAGTCAGTCTCCTAGCTTTCATTTCCTCTTGAAGAAGGGGGGAATTAATAGTACCTACCTTGCACAGGGTTGTAGTGAGGCTAAAATGAGTTAACACGAAAAGCACTTTGCAAACCCCAGAATTCTATATACCCACTACTGATTATTATACAAAAATACAAGATAATTTAGCAGCAGACATTAGAAACTGGGAATCAGAAGGCTTCATGCTGAGTTGAGTCTTGAAGGAAAGAAGGTAGTGATGCTGAAGAGGGAGAGCATTCCAAGAATGGAGGTTAGCAAGCGCTAAGGAATGGAGACCTCAAACCACTTCAAAACTGTAACCATAAACATAATTACGTTATCCCTCAGCTTCCCAAACAGCTAGCTCAGTGGATAATATGCCAGGCCTGGACTCAGGAGGACTGGAGTTCAGATCTGGCCTCAAACTCTCCCTGAATGAGTTATTTAAAAAAAAAAAACCCTCCCTTTCTTTCCTTGTCTATAAAATGGGCATAATAATAGCACCAACTTCCCCGGGTGATTGTGAGGATCAAATGAGGTCCTCATTCCAAAGCCCTTAGCACAGTGCCATGCACATAATAAATACGGTACAAACCTTAGCTATTATTGATAATTACCAAGGATGGAAATGGAGTTGCCCCTGTATATCTGTGGCGTCCCTGACACTAATAAAATAATCAAATCAAAGTTCCCAACCCTCCCTCCCACCTCAAAAAAACAAATGGTAAAGCACAGTAGAGTGGTAATGCCCTAATGGCACTTCAAAATCCAGTTGGTCAAGGCAATGTCCACCAGTTATATGACCTAAACATGAACAGGCAGGTTAGTGGATTGAATGACTTCCATCTCATTGTGGCTTTCCCATCCTTGGTTTTACAAAGAAGACAGTGATGGTGCTGAGGAAAGAATGCTGGAGCCACAAAGTCTGGGCTCCACTCTTGCTTCCTAACTGTGTCCAGACCACTCACATCACTTTTTGAGCTTATTTGCTCTTCTGTAAAATGACCCAAGCACTAGGCCAGGAGACCGGAAGACCTGCGTTCAAATGTGGCCTCAGGTAAGTATTTCCTAGCTATGTGGCCTTGGGTAAGTCACTTAACCCTGCTTGCCTAGCCCTTGCCCTTTTGCCCTAGAATTATCATGAAGACAAGGGAAGGGTTTACATTTTTTTAATGGCACGCAGGTTGCATTAAACACAGAATCAGCAAAGTGGTGTGTGTAAGGCACTGTAGATAGGAGTTGTGGAGAGCAGAGGCTCTTTGTGCTGAAGCTCTGGAGCCCTTTACCACAGCCAGAGCAGACACAGAGTGGGTTAGGAAGGAAATCCTTCCTGAATTTTGGTGAATTACCTTCATTCTCTGGGTCTCCGTTTCCTTAAGTGTCAAATTTTAAGGTACCTCCACCCCCATTGAGGATCCAGTATCCAGCACCAGGGCTTTGGAGCACATTATCTACGTCCTCCAAAGAATGTTGTGTCCTCCTGCCCTGGGAGGAAGTTATGCCCAATGAATAGACCATCTCTCATGAGATTAGTTAAACCTTGACTACATGGAAGACTAGGATATGTTTAATTTCATTTTAATATTTTATTTTAAAATAATTTCATTTTATTTCCAAATATCTTAAATTTTAAAAAATTGTTCTACATTTGCTTCCCTAATTATATTTATCCTTGGCCCCCATTAAGAGGAATCAAGGAATCAATAATATTAATAGGCTTCATAAAGTGAAATAATGAATGGACTAGTCGGGTTATAAACTTCACAGGCCTAATTGAGCATGAGCAGGAGGGCTTTGTTTCTGGGCTCCTCCTATCCTTCCTGGCCCTGGAGTTAGGAGAAGTTAACATGAGATCCCCCTGGCTAACTTAGAGACTTTAAAAAATGGTATAAGAAATGCTGAGCAGGTTGGTTTTGAAACACCATGGAAAGACGGGAAATTGTGGAGTGAAATGAGCAGAAAAAAGAACATTATCTATAGCAAAAGAAATAGTATTTGAAGAATAACTTGTGTGGTCACCTCCAGAGAAAGAACTGATCAATAGAAACAAGCAAGATATAGTTGTGTGTGTGTGTGTGTCTTTTTTAAGCCCTTACATTCCATCTTAGATTCAATACTGTGTGTTGGCTCCAAAGCAGAAGAGCACTCAATGAAAATCAAGTGGCTTGCCCAAGGTCATACTGCTAGGAAGTGTCTGAGGGCAGATTCAAACCTAGGATCTCCTGTCTGTAGACCTAACTCAGTCCATTCAGCTACCTAACTGCCCCTTATACATTTTTGTCAAATGGTGTCTTATCTTCTCTAGCGAGGAGGATATGCATGGAGGGAGGGAGATATCTGAGCGTTTTAATGTAACAAATAAAAAAAAAAGAAAAAAATGGTGTCCTGCTTCCCCCCCCCCCCCCCCCGCCCCAATTAGATTTAGACTACAGCAAGTTAATCTGTAGATAAGGTCAAAAAGAGCTCATAAAACCAGGCATGATCCTGGGTTTGTTGGGCCTGTTAACTATTGTTCCATGGCCACTGCCTTTATTTAGAAAGTCAAGGCCTTACTTTTCCCTATTCTAGACCTCCAAATCCTTCTGTATCACACACACACACACACACACAGAGTCTCTCATACACTCCCTCTCTCCCTTTCTCTCTCTCTCTCAATCTCTCTCTCTCTCCCCCTTTCTCTTTCTCAATCTCTCTTTCTCAATCTCTCTCTCCCTTTCTCTCTCAATCTCTCTCCCTTTCTCTCTCAATCTCTCTCTTTCTCAATCTCTCTCTCCCTTTCTCTCTCAATCTCTCTCCCTTTCTCTTTCTTTCTCTCTCAATCTCTCTCTCAATCAACCTCTCTCCTCTCCCTCTCTCCCTCTCTCAATCTCTCTCTCCCTTTCTCTCTCAATCTCTCTCCCTCTCTCTCTCTCTCTCAATCTCTCTTTCTCAATCTCTCTCTCCCTTTCTCTCTCTCAATCTCTCTTCCTCTCTTTCTCCCTCCCTCCCTCTCTCTCCCCTCCCTCTTCCTCTCCCCTCATCCCTCCCCACCATTCTCTCCTTTGTTCGATTCTCTGAAAAGAGGTGGCCTTTCTTTGCCACGGTCATCTCTAATAGCATGATCTGATCACATGGACTGCTTATGTCAACAACATGGATGAAGGCGTCAGTGGCATGCTTACCCAGTGTTCAGATGATACAAAGCTAGGGGAGGGGTAATCTTACATAGCAAATGACAGTAAGGATTCAATAAAATCTCCACAGGAGAGAGAAAGTTGAACCAAATCTAATAAGATTAAATTTAATGGGGATTGATGTAGAGTCTTACATTTGAGTTAAAAAAATCAATTTCACAAGTACAGGATGGGAAAGGTAGCTAGACAATTGTCTGAGAAAGGTCTGGACTACAAGCTCAGTAATGAGTCATCATCAGAGGGTGCTATGGCAGCTATAAAATCTCATGTGATCTTAAAGATGCATTGGAAAGCAGAGCAACAAGGACTAGTAGTCCTCTGTACCTGCCCTGATTATTTGGGGTTCTGGGTTCACTGAGCACCATAATTTAAGACTGCAGGGATCCCCTGGAGAGTGACCAAATGGTAAAAGGTCTAAAGATCTAACCATATAAGGATGGGTTTCAATAACTGGGAATGTTTCACCTAGAGAAGAGAAGATTTGGAATGGAGGGATGGAGACAGAGGGAGAGAAAGATGTGTGTTGTCAAGCATATGGAGGTCTGTCCTTTAGAAGAAGGAGGAGACTTGTTCTGCTTGACCCCAGAAGACCTTACTAGGAGTCATGGATTTAGGCTCAAAACAGCTGCTTTGGATCTCCTCGCTTCCTCTTTATAATTTGGTCTAGAGGTCTTCAAGCAAAGATGGATGACCACATGTTATACTTGTCATAGAAGGGACTCTTATTCAAATATGGCTTAGACTACTGAAGTTTCTTCCAACTCCAAATTTCTGTGATTCTGTTAAAATGATTCTTAAAATATTTAGCCTGAGATATCTCCAAAATTCTCACTTTACACTTA
Source organism: Monodelphis domestica (assembly GCF_027887165.1). Taxonomy (NCBI): domain Eukaryota; kingdom Metazoa; phylum Chordata; class Mammalia; order Didelphimorphia; family Didelphidae; genus Monodelphis; species Monodelphis domestica. Next base: position 160,558,495 of record NC_077227.1, on the reverse strand, counting down.
AGACATGGAGTAGTCATTGTGTATCTATGCATTTCACTAATTATTTTAGTCCACATTACAAAATATATTAGAACTTCAAGGGACTCCAGAGGCCATCTAGTTCAACTCTTGTATTGAACAGAACAGGGAAAAGGACTTGCCCAAATTCAGGCACTGTATTAGTAGTGGGGCCCAAACTAGAACTTGCACTCCTGAGACTTTCAAACCATGACTCAGTTTTGACAAGATTCAGTTCTTAATCTCTTAAATATAAGGGAGTGACTAGGGGGAAGATTTGGTAGATCTAGTTAAAATGGAGAAAGAGCACATTGAGCTCAGGTGACCCACCAGCCAGTGTTTGAACAGTATATAACCATGTTAATGAATCTATGGCACACATGCCAGAGAGGACAGCTCCCCCCCCTCTCCACCATACCTGAGGACACTTTTTCATATCACCTGCCCTCTGCCCAGCAGCTAAACGGAAGCACTTCCTCCCTCCCCTTGTCTGAGGTAAGGTGACTCATATGATGTGAGGGTGTGGTTTGGGCACTTGGTCTCTAATAGGTTCACCATCACTGGTATATAATTTAGGGTCCAACTGCCTTGGGGATTAGGTCCTAGAGATGTAAAAGATCACTTAGACTGTTGTATAATCCAATTTCACAATAAGCCAACTAATCAATAAATCAGCAAGCATTTATTAAAGTATTTTGTTAGATTAAGTCTGCCCTCAAAGGGAAGAAAGAGGTAGACATATGGCATGCTCACAGAGAAATAAATATGGGATATTTCTAAAATATATATTGATTGAATGGTGAAAGTTGGGGTGGGGATACAATAATGAAAGAGGATTTCAGTAAGAGTTGGACTTTATAAAGGACTTACAACATTCCTTCCAAATCTAAGAAGAGTCTACAACTGGTTCTTCATCCCAGATGTTAGCAGAGGTTGGCAGTTTCTGAAATGATTTCTGGGCAATCTGTGATCACTAGATTCCAAATTTAAAATCCTATTCACTCTAAGAAAGTTCCAAACTTTAAGCAAAATTCTAAACCTAACCAGGCATTTTACAAACTCCTGCTATATGCCCAAAAGAAGAGATGAAAGGGCAGTGTGAATGAATGCCTCAACACAACCAAGCCCTACCTCCCAATCCCCAATGGAAACAACAAAAATTACCATGTGCTGATGGCAGAGCTAGGCCCAACATCTTCTATAAGTTCTACACACAGGAGACCTGGAAGGGGATGATATTGAAACATTATATGGTTTTTGCAAGGGGTATAAATGACTAGAAAAGTTCTTCTAGAATCTCAGAAATAAAAGAGGTCTTGATTTTTTTTTTCCTGTGCCTGCTTCTAATATTGACTCATGGTTTATAAGGAAGGTTGTTCCATCTACTCACAGTTGCTTAATCCAGTAGCTACATAGTTTACTCAATGTCTCAGGATGGGAGATCTCTCAAACATCTTCTGCTCAAGGGGAGAATTTGGTGCAGTAAGAAAGAACATTGTCCTAAAGGATAGGAGACCCAGTTTCTAGTCCCAGTTCTACCTTCTTGCAGTGTATGTCCTTGACCCAATTGCTTCTCTCAGGGTCTGATTTTCTACATCTTTAAAAGAGATTGGATTAGCTAGAGAATTCCTTGAAGGAAATCTAGTTGCAATATCCAATGGGATATAGAATCCTTACTCAGACAATTTTTACCTGATTATGGCTTATCTTCATATACGTATTAGATACATGTGTAATCTTTGCCATTATTCAGCTTCTCTGCGCCTCAATTTCCTTACCTGTAAAAATGAGGAATTGGATTAAGTAGCCCATATGGTCCCTCCCAGTTCTAGATTCTAGGTTCTATGAAGCAAAGTTTTTTTAAATGGTGGCCTAAATCTAGGATTCAGTGACTGCTATGTTTTGATTTCATTAAATATGATGATGATGATGTCTTCCTTGGTTTTCAGAGATAAAATTACAAATAAAAACAATTTTATCTTCAAAAAAATTCATTGATACATGTAAAACCCAGTGGAATTGTTTGTTGGCTCTGGGAGGGGGGAGGGAGGAGGAGAGGGAAAGAACATGAATCAGGGAACCATGGAAAAATATTCTAAATTAGATAAATAAATTTTAAAAAATTTCATTGAGAGCTATTTGATTTTAAGTTTTTGTTGTAGCACAAAGAGCTACATATACTGGGAATATAGAAGATTTAGAGCTGAATGAGACTTAGCCATCATCTGTCAATACCCTTGTTTTACAGAGGAAATAGGCTCAGAGACATGAAACTCAACCAACGTCTGAAATTTGAACATAGGTCTTTAGATGATTGACAATTGGGTACAGGGACCAGGGTTCTTTGAATACAAGTTCTGGTTCTACAAGCAAAGCACTTATTAAGTGCCCATTGTATACTTAGCACTAGGGTGACCTTGGGCAAATCACTTGCTTTACATGGGCTTCCATCACATTTATATAACATAACTTGTTCAGTCATTTCCATAAGTTTCTAATTATTTGCCACCACACACACAAAAAAAGAGCTACATTTAAAATGTTTAGTTAATTACTTTTTTTAGTTATATTTAAAAACAATTGTTTTCTGACATTTTAGGTTTCATATTTTCTTCTACCTTCCCCAAAACAGTAGATAGTCTCATCTAGGTGATATGGGCACTTTCAAACAATACATATTTCCACATTGCTCATGTCAATGCAGAAGACCTGTATCACATATTCAATAAAAAATTTCATAAAGGAAATTACATGGAAGATGACATGAGAGCTATATTTTTGTATGTCCTTGAACTTTATTTCATGCAGACCTACCCTCCCTCCAAGTCCCTCTTCTCCCTTCTCTTCTTTCTTTCCTTTTTACTTGTTGAATGTACTGTATCTCTGATGTATACTGACCATTGCAAACAAGGTTCAAGCATCAGCTATTCCCCCATCTTCCTCCTTGTTTTTATTGACCTCTACTTGCACATCCTGACTAGGTAAAATAATTTTTCCCCAACCTCCAACTCTCCCTTTCCCTTCTAATATATTCCTCTCCCCTTCCCTTTCCCTTCTTTTAAGATCAAGACAAAATAAAACGGAGGTTTTCTGTCTAATTACACTTCCTTTATGACTTCTAATGATATTAAGGTTCAGAGGGGACACATGTACCATCTACCCTTATTAAAATATTAGCCATTTGTCTCTGTTTAGTCTATTGTGATTGTTTGATCATGTTTAACTTTTAATTTTTCTCTTGAATCCTGTGCTTGCATTTCAAAGATTCTATGCAACTCTGATCTTTCCATTAGGAATACTTATATCTAAAGATCTTTTATTTTTTATTTTTATTCATTTATTTATTTTTATCTTATAGCATTCTACTCAGTTTTTCTGGATAAGTTATTCTTGCTTGTAAGCTTACATCTTTTGTTTTCTATAATATCAAATTTGAAGTCTTCTTTTCCTTTTTAGTGGTGGCTACCAATCGTGTGGTTCTGCATGTGGCTCTTTGAAACTTGAATTCTTTCTTTCTGGTGGCTTGCAGCATTTTTTCTTTGACCTGGAAAATCTGATTTTGGCAACAATGTTCCTGAGTTTTCATTCTAATTTTTTTTTCAATTTCTAACTGGTGAATAATTTCCACTCTGCGCTATGATTTTAAGCTATTTGGGCAAAATCTTTAAAATATTTTAAAATATGATAGCTAGGTTGTTTTTAAGGTCCTAGCTTTCAGGTAGTCCAATGATTATTAATTTATCTTGATTTGTTTTCCAGGTCAGTTGTTTGGCATCTTCAATGTCTGACCAAGTTCTTTTTTAATTTTTTAAAAAATTCTTATCTTCTGACTTAGAATCAATACTAAGAATTGGTTCTAAGACATAAGAGCAATAAGGGCTAGACATTCCAGGTTAAGTGACTTGCCCAGGGTCACACAGCTAGGAAGTGTCTGAGGCCAGATTTGAACCTGAGACCTCTTGTCTCCAAGCCTGACATTCTACCCCACTGTGCTCCCTAGCTATTGCCCCTTTTCAAAACCTTACCTTCTGACTTAGAATCAATACTAAGTATCAGTTCCAAGACAGAGGAGTGGTAAGGGCTAGGCAATGGGGGTTAAGTGACTTGCCCAGGGTCACCCCAGCTAGAAAGTGTCTGAGCCAGTTTGAATCCAGGATCTCTTGTCTCTAGGCCTGGCTTTCTATCCCACTGAATCACCTAGTTGTCCCCCCCACCCTTTTAAGCCCTTGCCTTCTGACTTAGAATTGATCCTTCATATTAGTTCCAAGCAAAAGAAAGGTAAGGGTCAAGGCATCTGAGTTCTAAGCATTCCTGGAGCACTGGAGTTTCAATAAATTTGCTGTTAGTCGTGGCTGCTATTAGTCAGCTGGCTCTGAATGACAAAACTGTAGACTTCCCTTTGGTCTGTGGGTCTTGCCCATTGCTATTGCTCTGCAGAATTCAGACTGGGCTAGAAGCTGGAACCAAGCCTCTGCTCTGGGGTCGGAGCCCCACAGCTGCTATCTGCTTCTGAGGTGCTCAGCATACAACCTGGGACAGTTCCTTAGCATGGAACATGATTCCTGTGTGGTGTCCTACCTCCTGAGTGACAGAGCTACCCATCGACACTGTTCCTGCGTGCTACCCACGTCTAGGCTCATCTATGCTATGAATCTGGGCCTCTTGTTGCCCCGATGAGCCGCGTGTCCATGGGTTGGCTTGCTCTAACGCACCGCTGGCCAGACTCCATCTCCAGTTTCTGCAGACTTCTCTGGCTCTGTGTCGACTTGGGCTGGAAAAATAATTCCCCGAGTTTTTGAAATTGGATTTCTGGATCATCTTTTCTTCTGGTGCATTTTCTCTATCTGTCTGTAGGAGTTACTGGTTCTGTGAGGAGGTGGGGCGGTGAGTGTTGAACTTGCCATACTTCTTCCTGCTCCCCCACCATCTTGGCTCTGCCCACTTAGCTATCTCCCAATGAAATCTTAGTTTTACATTCCTCTTCCTATGAAATGAATTTGTCTGTTCATTGATATATGCTCACATGGTTCTTTCCATGGAGAATAGTCTTTCCCTCCCTACCTCTTTTCCCTCTGCTTATCCAAATTCTGACCATTTGTCAAACTCTTTTTCCTCCAAGAAGCCTTCCCTAACTACTCTGATCTCTACTGTGTTTTCCTAACTACAAGTACAGCAAGAGCTTAGAGAAAGAAAATCCAAAGAAATGAATCTCTATCAGCAAAAAGCAGGCAATGTGAAATCCTCCTGTTAACTCAAGACCAATATTCCTAAAAAACAATTTCTTCCCACCCTACAACCAACTCCCTTCCCCTACCTGATCTCTGTTTCCATTAGCAGGGTTGTCATACTCCTAACTGTCCAAGCTCACTGCTTCAAAGTTAACCTTGACTCTTCTAACTGCCTCCCCTCCCATGTCCAATCCAGTACAAAGTTCCATTCATTCTCGCTTCATGATGTCTCTTGACTCCAACTCTTCCTTTTTTATTCCCACTGCTGTCCCAATAGTTCAAGTTCATCTCACTTGGTGCCTGGATAGAATTGAATTAAATAGAATGCCTCTCTCCATCCTCCTGGAATAGGTCTGTCCTTAAGCAAGAGAGGTTCATTTTTTCCTCTTCCTTGTTTTTGTTATTATTTTTAAAATCCTTACCTTCTGTCTTAGAATCGATACTAAAATACTAAGTGTTGGTTCCCAGGCAGAAGAGTGGTAAAGGCTAGGCAGTGAAGGTTAAGTGACTTGCCCAGGACCACACAGCCAGGAAGTGTCTGAGGCTAGATTTGAACACAGGACCTCCATGAGAGAGGATAACTCAAAGCTAGCAATGCCTTGGCATTGGACAAGCTGGAGTTCTTCTCCTGCTTTTTAAGGATGAGCTCTCGTATAGTATTAGAGAGGCAGGCTAGCTTAATAGAAAGTGAACCTGCTGGGATTAGGAAATCTATTCAGCCACTAAATCACTGGGTAAGTAGAGTCTTAGTGTCATAGGATGCCAGAACTCTAAAAGGACCTGAGTGATCATTTAGGCAAGGGGAGCCAAACTAAGAGAAATGGAGCCCTCAAAACTATACATTAGGATCCCTGCAAGCCATGTATTGACTTAGAAAGCTACACATGTTGGTATTTTTCCTTTTTAATTAAAATGTCATTTTACTCAGATTCAGGCCACACTCATAAGTGTTATGAGCCTGGTTGCATTTTTGACAGCTCTGATCTAGGCCAATCACTTGAATAAATGTAATTCGATTCTACAGATATTTCTTAAGCAACTCTACTGTGCTCTATACTCAGGATACAGAGATGGAGCACAGATGACATGAAGACAAAGGAGAATTCCAAAGTTTACTGAGAAAATCTGGGGGGTGGGGGGTAAGGAGGGAGATAGCAGGAAAGAGACAGACAGACAGACAGACAGACAGAGCAAAGGAAAGAGCAAGAGAGAGCAATGGAGGAAGAGAGCAAGCAAAAAAAAGAGAGACACAGAGAGAAATAGAGTCAGAGAGCTAGACACAGACAGACAGACAGACAGAGATAGAGACAGAGAGAGAAAGACAGAGACAGAAAGACAGAGATAAAGAGCCAGGGACAGAGAGAGAGAGACAGAGGCAGAGAGAGGGAGACAGAGACAGAGACACAGAGAGAGAGAGAGACAGAATCAGAGAGAGGGAGACAGAGACAGAGACAGAGAGAGAGAGAGAGAGAGAGAGAGAGAGAGAGAGAGAGAGAGAGAGAGAGAGAGAGAGGAAGAGAGAGATCACCTGGTCTGACCACTTAAGCACACCAATCCACAGTTCTGAACTCATAACATTTTTTTCAACCTCTCAGATGGCAATTAGTCATGCACTAGCTCTAGCAGGCTGCAGAGAGAGGTCTGACTGGATTTAGCATTAGATTGCATGGAAAGGAGGCTTCCGGCAGAAATCCTTGATTCCTCGTTTTATTTATGTGTAAAAAGAAAATAATAATACCTCCTCTTCCTCCTAAATAGAACTTGGAAGAGCAAATGAAAGAATGGATTGTGGAAGTGTTTTAAACTATGAGTTAGATGTGAGTGATTGTTATTATTCTAGAATTGAAAGGCACTGCATGATGGTTAATGGTATCTTGGATGTTATCAGCAAAAGGGGAAAAAATGTTGTCATCTCAGTTGTTTAAACAATACTTAACTATGTTAAGGCAGGCAACAATAACCAGCTAATGTTGATTTCTGCCAGAGAGAGATCTGATGAATGTTTGCTTTCATGAGGAAGAGAGAGTTTAGTCATTCATTAAGCCTCCAAACTGGAAATGCAAATAATTTCAGGCATTTCATTTGGCTAATTTAGTGCTATCCATATGAAAGAAATATTAGGAATTGATGAGCCCGACCCTGTCATTTTACAGATGGATAAACTGAGGCACAGAAAATGGGATCTGTTTAAAGTCACAGCAATTGTACGATTCAAGAACACAGTCAATTTTTGTGTCTTTGTGAGATTTAACACTAAATCTCTGTGGTCAAGGAGTAGATTAGCCAACTGCTAATAATGACAACTTTGATTTGCTCCCATTATCTCTTTTGATTCACCTCCCATTCTCTAGGACCCAGAGCCCCTAATTCCTCATCCACTAATCTTTCCAATATACTCTTCAGCCTCTTAGAAGCTGTTTGGTCTCTAATCATTCCCTTATTTTGAAAGTGTCCATAATCCCAAATAAGAGACACAGAGAAGGACTGAGAGGTTCTAGGGAGCAGAGCAGGATCCAAGCAATGAGCCAAGGTCCAGGACTGTGAGAGATTAGAACCGAGAGAATTTTCTTTTGAAAGGAAAGTGGGCTGCTCGGTTTTTAAGGGAGTGAATGAAGCATGTTCTTGATGGTCCGGGTGCCACAGTATGGAAGGTTAAAGGAGACATCCACCACTTAGAAAATAAGTTTTACTGTTGTGCCAGAGGAAAAGATAAACTGTCAGCAGATCCTTTTCCTATGAATAGGGCTGAAATGTTATCTACCCGAAGATAACCATCTTGAACTTGTCAGGCAGGGCTTTAGCTATATACCGAAACCAGAAGGGCTGCCTTGGAACCCAAGCCTTCCTCCTTGCTATTTCAATAGGCCTGAAGGGTCTTCCCCTACTCTTTCTGCTTATTCAAATTCTCTGCATCCTTCTAGACTCAACTCTGGCCTTAATTCATTTCAACCTAATGCCATTCAAAAATGTCCACATTTTTTAAAAAGCCAGATGGTTTTAGAATGAGGAAGCACTGGATTCCAGTCCTTTCTCTTATATATATTGGCTGTGGGACCCTGAGCTAGTCACCTGCCCTCCAACAAGATTAGAATCTGCAGAGTAGTTGTTGATTTGCCTAAAAGGATATGATGATGGTGCATAATTTGGAAAACATTGCCTTGGGGATGCACCCTTTTAGACTCCTCCCTGATGAGAAGATTTCAGAATTCTGTGACTTTAGTGGGTAGAGAGGTGGTGGACTAAGAGTACTTAGTACAACACATGCGTTTTTACATGTCCATATGTTGATTTCTTGTACTTCAGCTCAATACACTCAGTTCAACCAGCATTTATTTTATTTTATTTCATTTTTTTTTAAACCCTTGCCTTCCATCTTAGAATCAATATTGTGTATTGGTTCCAAGGCAGAAGAGTGGTAAGGGCGAGACAATGAGGTTAAGTGACTTGCCCAGGGTCACACAGCTGGGAAGGGTCTGAGGCCAAATTTGAACCCAAGACCTTCTGTCTCTAGGGCTGGCTCTCAATTGAATGAGCTACCCAGCTGTCCACAGCATTTCTTTTAACTAAACTCTTGGGTATAACTGACAC